>NC_057874.1:28204667-28506285 GCF_019740435.1 Gambusia affinis | reverse complement strand
CAGGCGTATAAAAACAGATGTACAGATGGAAACACTTTTTCACATTTCAGGAGTCACCTGATCAACAGCCTGTTACTACTGGCAGAAACCACAAAGACGACGACAAGAAGTGGAAGAAGGATGATGGTTTGTTTTAGTTTTTTCAAACAGTGAACAATCCTTCTCACTGCAAATCAGGGAATTAAAATTATTTTTAAAATGTCTTCGTAATTTTTCCCAAACTGAGCAGCAACTGGGCAGCGATCACCGTTTCCTTTAGTTCATCACTACCTGCATTTCCATTAGTCATAAAATTGTTCAAACTGTAAATCCAAAAATAAATTTGTTTAGTGGAAACACGTAAATTTTGAAGAAAAGAAAAAGAAAATTACTTTTTTTTTTCATAAAATGTTTTTGATGGTGAGATGGATTTTTTTCTTTTTTTCCACATCTCAGGAGTCACATGACCAACAGCCGGATGTTCCTGTTGGCTGAAACGCTGTTTACTCAAAGAACCCACGGGCCTACCCACTCCTGCTGCCATACTCCAAAACATCTCCATCAGTCTCACGTTAGCAGCTATTAGCCAACACCTGGTGGCGCTGCGTGTCTGCTGCTCTCCTAAAAGCCGACGTTAACTTTCACCTGAACAACAGAGATACGTACGTGAGCGAAGGCCGGCAGATCCATGCTGTAGCCCGGATTCTGTCTCAGCCACTCGATCAGGCCTTTGCTGGCCGCTTCCCTGTCGATGGCCACGATCTCTGGCTGAGGAGGCGTCTGGGTGGGGGTGGGGGTGGAGGAGGAGGAGGGAGTGGGAGGACCAGCAGGCCGCTCGGACGGAGATGGGGACGGCGAGGAGGTGGAGGACGACACGGAGGAGTGGCTGATGGCCTCAACCCGAGCCTGTAGGTGGACACACAGATGCAGATGTTTGAAGTGACCCGTTATTCTTCCTTAAACCATAAATCTATAGGCAACACAAATCATTCTTAAATAATGAGCCTATTATGAGCCTTTTTAGAGTCTCTGTCTCTTTAAATCCAAATAAGCTGCTTCTGCAAACCGACGCCAAGTTAACCAACTGTACATCTTTAAAAATGAAAAAGTGGTTGGAGGAAAACAAGATGGAGACAACATGAATTGTTTCCAACAATAGGGAAAGAAAAGCAGAAATGGAGCCTCCTGCACAACCAACAAGACTCTACGCCACGCCCCCTCCACGCCCCCTCCACCCACCTGTGCCTCCGGCAGGTGCAGCCCTCGGCTCTTGGCGAACTCGGAGTACAGAGCCTCCACGTTTCTCCGTCTCCCTCTCCTCCTCCTCAGGGAGTCGTCTCCCCTCAGGCTCCCGTTAACGATCTGCCCTGTGACCGGGTGGATGAGCCCGGCCTGCAGAATGCCGGACATATCAATCCCCACCGAGCCGGGCAGCGGCGCCGTGATGGGCGGCAGTGGCGGCAGCTTGTGGCTGCCTCCAGCGCCGGCGTTAGGGTGGCCCATTCCAGCTGCTTCGTTCGTCCCAGCGCCGCTCGTGGTGCTGATTTCTCCAGAGGATTTTGTCAGATCTATTGCTGCTTCCTGCCAACCGTTCAGCATGGCGCCAGCGCGGTGGGGCGGAGTGGCCACCACCGCCACCTTCTCTTCACTGGAGCTGCTGGCAGCAGCGGCGGCGCTCGTGTGGCTCGGTGACGCAGACTTCCCTGCTAAGATCTTAGCGGCCGCGGCAGCTGCTGCGGCTTCATAGTCAAAGGACCGGCGACCTCCGGCCCGTTTGAGCTCAGGGAGGAAGGGAGGAGCCACGAGCCTCTCCTGCAAGAGAGGCAAGGAGGTGAGGCGCCAAGCTGCGCGCCCACAAGCGGCGCCCCGCGGCACGTACTGTCCGGGTGGGCAGGGTGGGTGAGACAAGAATGGGAGAGAGATGATGGCTTTGGTTAGACACACATATGGACTGAGACACAACGCACAGGCTGCTGTGGATTTAGACCTGGGTGAGATTCAAAACTGATAAGGTTTGGAAGCTGCATTAACAATAGATGTTACTGTTTACATCCGGAGCTCAACGCTGGAGTGCAAAAAGACGATTCTTTTACTTTTCATCCATAGCTGCGCTGTCACACTTGAACAACAAACAGAACGAAACCTGGACATGTAGGTATTAATTTAGTGCAGTGTGTCACAGCAAAGGGAAAAACTAACGCAGAAAAACCGTTAAAAAATAACTCTAAACAACTCAAATCCTTCGTTTATCTCGCTCTATGTCTCGGCTACACTACACACAGGCCCGTTGCCATAGCAACCGACTGACAACAACTCCACTAAGGTTTCAAAAAACACGCAAACATTTTCCAAATAGAACATTCAGTAAACAACAATTTTATGTTTTGAGGCTTGATGCTTATTTTGAGATTGTTAATAAGTGATTGCTGTGGTAGATTAGCTACTGCTGCTATTAGCTATGCTAACACAGCGGTGGTTGATTAGGTAATTTAAACACCTGCTCTACTGATGCTCTGTCAGATTTGGTGTGAGGGTCAGCTTTATTTTTATCTTTTGTAACTGAACCAAAACACACAGGATTCCACATCACATCTACATGCTAAGGTTCTCATAGTCAAGCTAGCATAACTGACCTACTTCCCTCTCCCTCGCTAATTACTTATTAAAGCTTTTTCCTGGACTTGTTATCTAGTTGTCGTAGTGTTGACAATTGGTAGCAAAGCACTGCGTCCCTTTTTCTATTATATATCACACATAGATTTAAGATTTAGCACGTTATCTTAACAGTAAAAAACAATGCTAGTCATCATAGGCGAGCAGCTTTTTGCCCTCCAGCAGGAAGCTGACAGCAGGATGTAGCACGTGTGTCTTCACGCTGCAAAGGGCCCCTGGATCATCTACCCAAGACTGACATCCACATATAAAAGCTTTACATGGTACAGAATAAGCAACAAAGCAACATGTTGACAGGAGGTGCCCAGTGCGGCAGGACTAGCTGAAGCTAATTCAACATTATTTCTTATTTAGTGTTTTTAAAACACTGTAAAATATTTATTAACTGATTTGTGTTTATTACATTTACAGTGAATTAATTTAGTCAAGTTTCAACAACAAACTTCAGGTTTTTCTGGACCAAGAATACTTGGTAAGATTTTGTGTTTTTTTTCAGTGTAGTCAATGGATTCAATGAAAAAATACAAAATCTTAATATTTTTGTTGAATTTCTAGTCCACATATCTTAGCACACTTGAAATGAGACAAAATTAACTTAAAAGTAGCTTTTCTGGAAGCTGCAGGAGCTTGTTTTTAGAGAATATGGTTTTGTGTTTTTGCAGTGTAACATCCTCTGGGTCTGAGTCTCTGATTATTCTGCTGCAGATATTTTTTTGACATTGAGCACTTCTGGGGACAAAAACCGGACAGAACCAGAACCATGGCATGGAAGACAGAAACACGTAGACGGGTGATAGATATGCAAAAAGGAGAATACTGAATTAATTTGCTGGTTTTTGCAGAAAGCCTCACCTTGGGAAGTCGTGTGAGGGGCGGCGGGACGGGGAACCCCAGACCGCCCAGCTGGACCCGCGACTGGCCCGGCCCGGCGCCGGGGGCAGCGCCGGGCAGGAACCCGGCTCGGTGGTGGTGGTGCTGCGCTAAACTGTTAGCCAGGCACGAGTTAGCCGCCACGGAGCCAGGGGAGTCGTATTGCTCGCTCGATGACGGCCATTTTCCCTTCAGGATGGCGTGGCAGATGCTGTCCAGCCGGTTGATAATAACTCTGTCCTGCAGGGGGCGATCACAATCAATCAATCAATCAAATTTTATTAGTATAGCACATTTCAGCAGCAATGCATTTCAAAGTGCTTTACATCAAATCAAACACAGAAACACAAAGTCATCAAGTTGGGGCTTCTTGCTTTCGCATCCATAAAAGGTTTATCGGTTACACTCCTGCTGTGTTATATGGAACAAAATACGTGTTGCTATTTTTATTCCCACTGACGCTCACAAGCACTCAGTTTAAAACCATATAAACAACGGGCTTCCAGCACCAGGCTCCGAACTCCTCTTTCACTGAATTTCGCTCTGGGACTCCGCCCTCCGTCCCTCTTGGATTTTCTATGGTTCCTGTTAGTGTCTAGAATTTACAGGGTTTTTCTTCCGGCACGAGGCTCCGTACACCGAGCAGAGCTGTAGCTATAAATTCCCCTTTTGTTTGTTTTTGTTCCATAATGAACTTGGTGTTTTTACATCTGGCAGGTCTTCTAAGCTGCTGAAGTAAATTCCCAACAAAATTTCTGAAATTAATCTCAAAATTTCAGATTTTTTTTTCTAAGAATATTTTTTTTGACTTTTGAAACTCAAATTTCAAAGTTTCTTCTACAGAATTTCTGAATCTCAAAATGTATTCTTGCAGATTTTCAACTTTTGAAACTCAGACATTTTCATTTTTTTGTAGAAAATTTCTGAGATTAATCTAAAAAATCATTTTAGAAAATTTCAGATTAAACTTTCAAACTCACATATTTCCAGGTTTTTTCTAGAAAATCTCTGATATTCATCTAAAATTTTCTGAGATTTTCAGCAGAAATGTAGTCCTTTTTTCTGTCTGCAGTGAGTCTAATGAGCCAGTGTACAATAAATAGGTAAAATAACAGAGACATAAATAAATAACATCTGAAATCTTAAGTTTTGAAAAATTCTTCCTGTAAACATGCAAATTTGTCTGCACAAAAACTGTTAGAGTTTATTTCCTAACTCAATGAAAATCCAAATGAGAAAGGATAAGGAACCCAATCGATAATCAATATTGGAATCAGCATCACATCCCAACGTTTTGATAGAAGGGAAAACAGGGTTTTAAAGAAAATGGCCGCCCAGCTTGCATCCCTGTCAGGCGGAGGAAGAGCTGAGCGAACCTTTGGCCACTCGGAGAAGGAGAAGAGCGCTTTCTCCTGCAGCAGCTGAGCGATGGTCGGCTCCCGGCTCTCATGCAGGCCGTCGGGAATCTCACACATGGAAGCCGGAGCTGCAAACCTCGGACTGCCGGGATATCCTTCCACCGCAGGAACTGCAGAGGACAGCAGAAAAACGATTCACGGCGAGCAACGTGAGCCGACGATGAAACGATGAAACGGGTAAAACAGATGAAACAGTTCTGTTCATTTCACTTATTGATTTTTTAAATTTATTCAGTCATTAAATAATTTGCTATTATAGTTAAAAAACCTGCAACAATTTAAAGAATTTGACTGAATAGGTAAAAGATAAAGGATTAAATTTATGTCTGTCCTACACATCAGACTAAACTAAGTTAACCATAAATCATTACAATATATAATTCTGTTGTTTTTTATAAAAATTCTGACTTTTTCTCAGAATTTCAGCTTTAGTCTCAGGCTTCTGATTTTAATCTTTTGAGATCAGAAGTCATAATTCTGAGAATAAAAGTCAGATTTTTTTAAAATGGCCCTAATCTTCTTCCGTAGATATTCAAATTCAGCCCTGTAATGCTTGCTGAATCAGAAGGAAAGGTGAAATCGAAGGGGTTGCATTCGTACCCGGGGAGCTCGGCCTCTCCTCCTTCACCTGGCCTTTCAGCGGACTCTCCGCCGCTGCTTCGCCCTGCTCCAGCTTCGGCGTCAGAACCGTGCTGTCCGCCTCCAGCGTCTCCCGCTTCATCTCCATCTTGACCTCAGGCGAGGTCGTGAACTCCAGAACCTCCGGCTTCACCTCGGCTTTGACCCCAGAGCTGTTTGGGAATGCCACGAACTCCAGAGCGTCAGGTTTGCTTTCGGGCTTGATGGCCGACGTCTCCGGAAATCCGGCCAACCTCAGAGCTTCCGGTTTGATCTCCGCCTTGAACCTCGCGCCGTCCGGATAGACGGCGAACGGCAGGTCAGCCGGCTTCACTTCCGGTTTGATGTTGCCGCCGTCAGAGAAAGCAACGAACTGCAGGACTTCGGGTTTGACGTCGAAGCTCTCGGACTTCATGGAGAGGCTGAGGTCTTCGGGTTTGACGTCGAGCAACGGCGCTCGCAAAGGAAACTCCAGTTGCTCGGCTTTGGTGTCCTCGGACTTCACGGGGAAGGAGAGGAAACGGGAATGCTTGATGTCGGAGCTGTCTGGACAGACGTCCTCTGCTGCCTCGGTTTTCGGAACCACGAACCGTAGTGGCTTCTTCTCTTCATCGATGGAGAATTTAAGATCCGGTGACTTTGCATCGACGTTGTTTAAAGTCAAATTAGTCTTGATTTCATTTTGATCCAGGAGATTTTCCCGATCCAGAGAGAAAGACGAAGTTTCACTCCGGTCCAGGTCGGGATCCATTGAGACGGTACGCTCTCTGGGTTCTGCTAACTCTGACCCGGCCAGCGCCATCAGACCGGGTTTATCCTCCATCGGTTCCTCCGCAGCGTCGCCCAGAGAGACGCAGTCCAGCCGACCTTCGGAGATCTCGTTAACCTGATCCGCGCCAAAACCGCCGCCAGAACTTTGAGAGCTCTCCTTCATTTCCAAAAACTCTCCGGTTTCGTTCCGGATAAACGCCTCGGCGTCAAGAGAACTGTCCATCGAGCGTTCCTCTTCGGTCTGATACAGGATCAGGCCGTCCACGTCCTCTGGCGGCGCCTCGATGGACGCCGGACACGCCAAGCTGCCGTCCTGCTCCAGCTTCCCCAGGTACGGCTGCACCTCCTGGGACAAATCCTCGTTATCGTCCTGGAGGTCCGGAGAAAGCCGCTGCAGGATCTCCTCCGTCTTATCCGGCTCCCGTTCTCCGTCCTCCATCTGGGGAACGTCCAGGATGCCGACGCCACGGTCCGCACCTTTCAGCAGAAACAACAAAAAGGCCAATAAATCAATTAGTTAAATTAAAACAAGCTCAATAATTTCCACGTCTATAATTTATCTTTTCTCTCGTTTTCTACTAAAATCTGGATGATAAAAGTTTTCAGTTTGGTCTTTTTTCTGAACTAGCCCTTTTGTTGAAGGACAGTTTTATTTAGAGACTTCGCATTTTTATCCCATTACCATTAAATTACTCAAAAATGTCTCAAAACAACAATTTAGGTTAATGTACTTATGGAAAAATGTTTTGCTGTAAGTAAAATGATGTGGTAAAGGAACCTTTTCATAAATATTAAAGAATTATTTACTTAAAACAATGATCCTATATTGTGCTTAATCCTGACAATTGTGTCATACCTGAAAGGTAACAGGAGAAATTTAACAAACTTCAACAAGCGTGTGACAGTTCATTCATCCCGCCACTGGGGGGCGCTGTTTACGTCCCTGACCCCTTCGATGAGAACTTGAAATGAAGTTACCAACCTGACATTCAGCTTGTTTGGATTGTTTTGTCAAGGTTTGCTCATTTTACTTTTTTGCAGAACGGAACTCCATAGTAAAATTTGGTTATTTTTCCTAAGTTTGTGTTTAAAACTATTTAAAATACTGAAATTTGGCTTTTGTTTATTTTTGGTTAATGTCTAAATGGTGGTTAATAATTCGGCTAAACTGCCAATGTTCCATTTATTTTATCTTTATAATGTTTTATGTTTTTTACATCTTTGCCAGGCGTCCCAATTACTGTTCAACTAGTTTTCCTAAGACGGTTGCTACTGTTCATACTTTCATTAATTCCTGAAATGTGGAATTAAAAGGAGATTTCCTTGAAGTCTGAACTCCCTTAATAAAATTTGACGTACCTTCCTTCTCTGCTTCCTCTTCATCTTTGTCTTCGAATTCGAACCCAGCGCCTCCTTCCTGGTCGTCTCCTTCCTCTGCTGGGTGGATCAAGCTCTTGGAGACGTTGGAGTGACCAAGGCCATTCTGCGGCTCGTGGGCGGTGATGTCGGGTAAAGAGAGGGGCGGAGGTGGGACGTAGGGCAGCGGCGGACTGGCCGACAGGTCCGTTTGATCCGGACTGGCCTCTTCGTTCACTCCGATGTCCTGAAGGATTGAACACAGAGCAGTCTGGATTACTGCAGGTTTATTCTGATCATCCAGAAATTTAGCGCATGCGCTCAACGCTGGCAGGCAAAAAGACGATTCTTTTACATGAACAACTCAAAACCACCTTTTCTCATTCTTTGTGTCAGCTACGCTACACGCAGACTGGTTGCCATAGCAACTGAATTCAGTCCGTCACCGTTTTTATGTTTTCAGGATTGATGTTTATTCTGCAATTATTATTAAATGATCAATATGGTAGATTAGCCACGGCTGCTAGTAGCTAAGCTAAGATTAGATTAGCTAATTTAAACACAACAAATGAAACGTCACATCTACACGTCAAGGTTCTCAGTCCCACCTTAAAGAGCATGTAGCTCGACGACAGCGGCTCCACCGAATCCCCCGTCGAAGGGTGAGACGGAGAGGATGAAGGTGGGAGGCCTAAACACTCCTCCAGAGTCCCTCCTTCCTCTCCTCTGTCTCCCCCCGGAGCCTCCTCATCCTCCTCCTCCAGGAAGCCCGTCTCCAGGGCGGCGGGGCCGAGGATGGGGTCAGACTCGTTGAACATGTGCTCAGCTGGACTGGTGTGATCCGTGCTGTCCCAGGGAGCCTGCAGGAAACCAGACAGAAGTAGTTAACATTTCAAAATTGCATGTTTTCTTAATTAAATCCTCCATTTTCAGCCATAATTACTGAAAAGTTTGAACTTGTTGTCAGAAAACTGGGAATCCAAAAACAAAACCAGCTTCAAATGGTGACGTTTTTCTGCTAATCTAAGTTTTAAATCTAATGCTGTTCGACCTGAAACAGAAGCATTCTGAGGAAATAATCTATTTTGCTATATTTTAAATGTGATTTAATCTTTCACAAACAACAGATAAACTGTAACATGAGCTGGCCTGGACTGGCTCAGGAGGATCGGGTCACTTCCTGCTGGGCCCGTTTTCCCTCTCTTCTTATTTCTCTAAAGTGAGGTCGGTGTAAAGAACTTTGAACTGCCTTGTGCGACACAGATAAACTTGATTGATGTAACATTTTTTGATTTTAATGACATGTTACCTGTTCTCTGACTGGTCTGAGACGCTGCGTACCTGTAGCTGATCCAGCTCCACCGACGGCGCCAGCAGCCCCGTTTCCTCCGACGACCCCTGCTCACCAACCAGGACGTCGCTCCTCAGGTTCGCGTCCAGGTCGGCTCCGCCCACTCCGTACGAGTTGAGCATGCTCTGACCCCCGGTGGCGGAGTTGAAGGGGAACCCGTTGAGCGCGTCCTTGGAGACCTTCCCCCCGTGCAGCGCCCCCAGCTCCAGCGTCTCATCCAACGGAGCGCAGTCCAGGAAGTCCACCCGCGACCCCGGTACCATGCCCAGGCTGGGCGAGCCGGAGTCCCCGGCGTCCAGCGGCGGAGGCTGAAGGTGGGGGTGAGAGGAGGAGGATGAGGAAGAGGAGGGCGAGGGCGTGGGCGGCGGCTGCTGGTGGTGGTTGGAGGCCTGGTGCGGATACTCCGGAGGCTGAGGGGAGTGATGGCCGAGCCCCGACTCGTACAGGCAGCAGTGAGGAAGCTGGGACGAAGACGCCGCCATCCCAGGGTGGTGAGGGTGATGATGGCTGTGGGGATAAAGATGAGCGGGGTGCCGCCTGACGTAGTTCCTGTGAGCGTCCAGGAAGCTGAGCTGCGGGTCGTTGAGGATGTAGAAGTCGGTGCGGCTCAGGCCGTGGCGGGCCGCGCCGACCAGCAGGTCCCGGTCGTGCTTCCCGCTCTCCCACCAGACGGGGAGGTAGAGGGACGGCCGGCACAGCTGGAGGCGGGCCGACAGGAGCGGGTGGCGCAGAACCTGCAGGTCAACGGCAAGCTTTACAGAACCGCTTCAACTACGGAGGCCCAGAACTGACAAACAGTTTCTGCAGAGACCCGACCTGCTCTCGGATCTTCCTCAGCAGCTCGATGCGATACAGCGTCCTGGCGGCGCGCTCTTCGGTCAGCGGCTCCACGAGAACGCCCGGATCTTCCAACTCTGAGGAAACAAAGTGGAGATTATCAAAATGAAACTTCCTGTTTCATATTGCAGTTCTGCATTTATTCCTGAAAATAAGAGGATAAATTCACAGAAGAATGAAGATTAATTGGAAATCTGCATTTTAAAGTGTGACTAAGCCCCGCCCCCAGAGAAATTCAGAACAATTCCACCAAAGTTGGCAAAGCAAGAAGATTGCATTTCCTGGCGGCCATTTTGAGCCTCGGTACCTTCTTCCTTCTTCGGCGGAAGCTTGCAGGCCGTCCTGCACATGCTGACGAACGAGTTGAAGTATCGCTCCAGGCTCTCGTCCGTCTTCCTCTCCAGCCGGGCCAGCACTCTGAACTGGGACCAGTCGAACGCCTTCCTCTCCGGATCGTAGACGACGCCGAAGGACGAAACGGTGCGGTAAAAGTCCGCCTGCTCCCGGCGGGTCCACCTGGAACGGAACCAGAGGGATGAATCCCTGATGGCGGGGAAAACCCGATAAAACGACAATCTGCAGCGGCGTCACCTCCTCTGCCACTCCATGAACAACGGATCCGTCTCCGTGGAAACCACCGAGCACCTCCTCAGCTCCTCGCCCAGCTGCCAGGCCAGCGGCCCGCCACCGTGGTGACCGTGAGCCGAGCCCGCGCCTCCCATCGCCATGCCGACCAGGCCGTCGTGCAGCAGGAAGTCGTGCCGCAGCACAGGCTCCCTGCGCAGCGTGAAGCGCTGGTAGGCCGTGATCAGGCGGCGGAACCGGGCCGTCAGGGCCGGGCCGGTGGGCCACAGCGGCCGCGCCTGGACGACGTGAAGAGACGCCACGCCCGACCCGGTGCCGGTCGTCGTCGTGGTAACCAGGGGTCCATCTTGGTTGCACGGGTCGGCTGGCGTCTGAGAGTCTGTGGAGGGAAAATGGTTTGGAGAAGAATTCAGATGTTTAGTAGAACTTTAGTAGAGCTTCAAAATCCACAAGTAGAAAATATTAACAAGTTTTTCTGGTCTAGTTTCTAGAGCAAATATCTTAGTTCACTCGAAATAAAACAAAACTAAATTACAAGTAACTTTTCAACAAAATACAGGCATTTGTTATAAGGTCATATTTTTTATGGGTAATTTTATTTATTTATGTATCAACCACAAAACCCTTGTATTTTCCAGCAGCCGTTGTACAGCACATACAGCAATAAAACAGCTGACTGAACGTGTTGGAAATCAGTTAGGTTGCTAGGTAACAGGCGGAACTCTGCTGGGGTTGCTAGGTAACGGCTGTCTGCTGATTCGCGGCGTTACGTTCCAGAGGTTTTTGAAACGGCTCATTTTCCAGGCACCAAAGGGCATCAACTTATTGTGTTTTTATTGTGAGTGTTTTTCTGAAGCGCTTGAACTGTTTTCAGAAGCAGTCAGGACTGGAAGGATAAAAACTAGCAAATTCTGCAGTTGACTCCAGTGATGATTTTAATGTTTCGTTCCATAACCTTTTGGATATCGGACAGAAAACGACGTTGAATCCACATTTTTGTGACGTTTTAGGTTTTTAAATGCTGTGGTCTTAAACATCTGATGAACAGCACATTTCAGTTTAATGGTTGTTTGCAATAAAATAGTCTCACTGCCATTTCTTCTTTCCGGCACTTTGAAGTTTTACTTAACATTTTTCTTAGCAGGTCAAAATGTCGTTGCCGTTTTTCAACTGGTCTTAAAGTTTTAGTCAGTAGTGGAGATAGGCCTGGCACAATAACAAAAGTTGCTGAACAATAAATTGCCCCAGAAATGATTGCGATAAGTAATCATCATGTTATTTTGAGACCATTTTCAATATAATAGTAATGGCCTAATCATTCAAGAACACAAAGATCTCAAAGATCAATTCACTTTAAATTCTCATGAACATTTAAAACTGGAACACATTTTAAATATCCAAACTAAATAAACAAAACAACAAATAAGATGAATTATGAAGTTTCTCTAAACAAAACTGTCCTTCAGAAAAGAGAATAGTTGAAACACCAGACTGAAGACGTTTATCACACAGACTTTGGTAGAAAAAGAGAAACAATACGTCATGCAAATGGAAATTATTGAATTTGTTTTCATTTATGACACAGTAAATTGATTTATTGCTAATTGTTACAGGCCACAGTGAAAATATCCTGTGGTTTACTGGTTATCAGGAAGAGTTTTTCACCTGGAACGTCTTTCTGCTGCGGCTGGTCCGCCGCCTCGGCCTGAGCCGTGCTGTCGGGTTTCTCTGATGTGTCGATGCTGGAACAGGTTTCCTCCCCCTCAGAAAAATAAAATAAAAATGTTTTCTGATGGTTTTTAGCTGCTTTTCCTCATCGATTACAGTCCAGACAAAAAAATCAGTTTTAAATCGGCTCTTTAGGTCGCAGAGACGCCGTTTGGACACATTTCACACTGGAGTCCAATGCAGTTTTCCTGTTTTTTAACAGGTTGTGTGTGTTTTCTTAAAGCTGCAGCGCCCCAAGCTCTCTCAGCATCTCAGCACAAAATAAGCAGTAAAATTGCTTATTTTATTGATTTGATAAGCAATAAAAAGCTGCAAATTAGATTTTCCTAAACAGAACAATCCATTTTAATGAGTTCCATCTGTAATCTGTTACTTTTACAGCACCCACAAGGCAGATTGTGCAACAAAAAGAGCAAAAACCCTGAGCTCTACCTGTCTGTTGTCGTCTTGATCCTCCTCTCCGTTCGCTTTGTTTTCCGGCTTCTCCTTCGCCTCCTCCGTTTTACAGCTGCTGACAGGGAAAAGAAAAAGACATTGAAGGGAAATAAGTTAACAAACGATGACGGCGCTAAAGAGCAACAAAGATCTATCATCAGAGCAGCTGTTCAGAGGGCGTTCAGCATCAAAACGCTGCTGTGATCTCAGGGGAGACAGAAAAACGCTGCAAGTCAGAAACGATGCAACAAACGTCTTCAGCAAGAAACTAAACCTGAAACTGAGAGAAAGTATGGAGGAAAGTAAAAGATTCAAATCAGAGTCTTTAAGAACCAGGAGTTTATTTCAGACAGAAACAAATCTGACCTTGAATGGAAGGATTTGAACGCCACGTTTTGCTCAAGTAAAGATAAAAAGTATCTGGTAAAAAGGCGACTTAAGTACCGAGTAGCTGATCAGAACAATCATTAATATTTAAAAATTACATCATCAGATGAACCAAAATATAAGTTTAAATGGAAATGTTGGTATTTTAAAGGCAAAAATGACAATAATTCACATAAGTAATGCGTTTTTTACAAATCAGTTTCTTTTCTTATAAATCTCAACAAAACAAGGAACTGAATGTTTTTTATTCAGTAACTATTATTTACAGCGTGGAACAAATTCTTTTTCCTATTATTTACTTTAACAAGTTAGTTGCTAAAAAGTTACTTTTGAGGAAGTTTTGTCTTATTTCAATTGCAGAGAGATTCGTTTTTGCAGTGTAAGGATAATAAAAAAGAAGAGAGGTAAACTCTGGCAGGTGATCTGCTTTATGCGATAAAATTAATCAAGCGAAGCATCAAAATTTCCACTTTTAATTTAAAAACGAGAAAAAATGGATATAAAAGTCAATTTATATCCAGAAGGGAATCATCTAGTAGCAGTTCTTTACCTCCTACTGCTGCAAGTCAACAAAACTTAATTTATTTTACCTTTCTCCAAAGCTTTTTGAAAAGTCTGATGTCTTTAAATGCAAATTAAACTTTTTTTTTCACAGTTCTCACCTGTCCGTCAGTTCGGCGGCTGCCTCCGATCCTCCCTGCTCTGCAGACAGAGCTGTGACGTCCGGCATCCCAACTCTTTCCAGGAAGCAGAGGTCGGGATCGGCCCGCATGGCGTTGTAACGCTCGTATCCTGTCAGCGGGCAGGAACAGAAAAACAGAGTTAAAACACACAGCAGGAGGCAAAATGCTGCTCAAGTTTCATTAAATTAACGCAAAAAAGACCAAAAAACTACAAAATGAGAAAATGTTTGAAGTTTTCAAACATTTCCAGCTTCACACAATACAAATGAACAAAAGAAATACAGCTTGTTTGCAGTTTTTGTATTAGGAGAATGAAACATCTAAATAATGTTTTCCAGTTTTAGGCTTTAAATCAAACGTTAGATTTCACTTTATTACAGGTTGAACATCAAAATCTTCAAGGGTTTGAAGCAGCTTCTGGGAATTGGGCCGTAACAGCTGAGTGAATTTCAAACCTCAGCAGGAATCTCAGGGTTTCTCTGATGAAATGACAGCAACTTTCTGAGTCTCACCGTGTTTGTGGACTCCAATGAGGAGAGACTTGTCAGCGTCCGTGTCCCACCAAGTCACTGGAATCTCAATGTAGTCGATGTCAGGCAGCGACACCTCCAGCTTACTGTCGACGCACAAATAATCCAGCTGTTACCCTCCAGATCTGGACCATTTATCGACTGACAGAGTCCTTTCCTCTTGATTTTATTCTACATCCGCCATGTTTGCTACGTACCTGGCAGGTACCCCCTCCTGAGACTGATTAGCAGCCTCACCCAGAACCTCCACCTTCAGGTAGTACAACATCCTCACCCTCAGCAGCACCCTGTGGCATCAAAGGTTGAAAATGAAAACTGGAGCTAAAACTAATCCATCATGTAAGTGCACTGAGAGGAGGACATCAGCTGCTCAAAATGAGTTTTATTGAGCTGGACGGAGGGGAGAAAAGGAAGCAGCTCTTCCATCATATGTTCTACATGGTTTCTTTAAAACTATCCAAGAGAAAAACCTTCTAGCATTTACTCAGTCTGAGCTCCTGTACTGACTTGTTGCAGTGCTGTTTGAGGTGTTTCTTGTAGCTCTCGTCCTGCAGCACCACCTCAGGGTTACAGTGGACCAGCCAGTCAGCGTTTTTAACATCAGGAACGTTCAGCTGGTTCTTCAGCTTCTTCCCCTTCCTGCCCCGAGGAACCGGAGCCGACAGACCTGCACACCCAAACGAGACGCATTAACCTGAACTGGTAAAAATAAAGCAGAGCGCGTCGCATATGGGCAGAGAAAATCTAACCCGAATGGTTGAGCAGCGCCTGGTCCTGTCCGTCTTTAGAGGGAGAGATCAGATCCCAGATGAAGCTCTTGATCTTGTCGTCACCTTTGTAGTGTTTCAGGCAGTAAACCAGCAGAGCCCTAATGGATAAAACAGTCAAATTACGTCTGAATGTTTTCACTTCAAACAAGGAAAGTTCAAGGATTATCAAGGTAAGTTTTCAGACGTTTCCAGCACCAGACTGGAGATAAAAACAACGCAAATGAAGCAAAAAGAAGCACAGCTCCAAATCACTATTTGTTATTACCGGTACTTATTAACGCAAATTTCTTTGTGATAGTATTTTACATTCAGGGACAAGTTACACTAAAATATGAGCAAAAAAACATCCCTCAGTTTCAAAGAGTTGTAAAACCAGTCCAAGTCACATTTTATGGGCACTGTGCCGTTACCTAGCAACGCCAGCCAAGCTCAGACCGTTACCTAGCAACCCAAGTGGAACTCCAGAACGTTTGGGCAGTTGGTTTTACTGCTGACCAAATCAAATGCTAAAACACAATATATAAAGAAAGTTACCAAAGAAACGTATAAGAAAAGTGTTCTGGTTTATCAAATATTAATAATTTAGGTAATTCTAACTGAGCAAAAGCAAGAGAAGTTCAGTCTGATTTAACTCAGACAGTAAGAAAAGATTTATCTGTCTTTATCTTAGATGTCTGAAAATATCTGGATTCAACTGTAAATAATGTTTTCTAAATTAATGCTTTTAGTCAAACATTAGATTATACATTAGTACAAAACTGTTCAGTTTGAATATCAAACACTTTCAAGGACTTTCTAAAGAAATCAAGCTCTTTCCAAACCTTGAAATTCATTGAAATTCAAGCACTTTGAAGGATCCCAGGCGGTTTCAGAGTTGTTCTTACCGACAGATCACCTCCATGTCTCTCTCCGCCAGGTGCCATTTAAAGCGGCCGTGGTTCAGGATGTCCTTCCACCGACCCCAACTGCAAACCAACATTCAAATAAACAACAAACACGCCGCTGCAGCTCTCACACGGCCTGAAGCATCAGCAGGAGGCATTGGGAGAATTTGGGCTTCGTACCCGAAGATCAGGAGATTCTTCTCGACCCTGAAGCATTCTGCGCGGAGGTACCGCCGGGTGCGTTCGCCAAGGCGACGGGTCCGGCACGGCCGCTCCTCCGAGTCGCTGTCCAGCTCGGAAAACTCCATCAGCTCGTCGTCCTCGAAGGAGTTGTAGTGGCGGGTTTGTTTCCTGACGCGCGGCGTGTCGATCACCAGGGACTCCTGGACGGCCAGAGAGAACCGGAGGATTAAAAGTGGAGAAATCTGGGTCGGGAACAAGACTTGCACCTCCAAAGTCCAGACTTTATCACACCACAACTTCCAGAGGATACGGGTGTTTTTTATTGATTCAATTTTAAAGCATAAATAGAAAAATTCACCACAGATTTATGGTAGATATCCCCACAGTGTTGGAAATACAGAAACTATTAAGTAAAATTCATATTTTTAACATTTCGGTTCTTACATTTGCATTTCAACTGTTTCTAAAAACATTTAAAGAAAAATAAAAAGCAGATGTTTTTTTGAGCCCATTCAAAAACTTCCTTTACAAGAAAGCATAATAAATCACCTTTAAGGAGAGTTAGATGTAAAACTGAAGGAATGGCTGAACTGTTGGACGTATGAGTGGAAAGATGTAAGAAAAGAAGAAATTTACTGTTTGATGGAGGGATTTATGTATTAATGGATGGATGGGTGGCTGGACGTACGTCTGACCAGACGGATGGATCTCACCCAAACTCCTTTGCAGATTAAATATTTCTCATATAGACAGACAGACGGTGAAAACAATCCTGAAATTTAAAACCTTTTTTCTCTTCCTTCTGTTCTCCAAACTTTTCCAAAGCTGGAAAATAGTTAAAATTTTCCAAACTGTAGAAAACCAATATTTCCCAATTGAATTCCTAATATTTCCATCCAGGTGAAGACGCAGGACGTTTTAAAATGTGTGGCTTTAATCTCTCCTAAATTACACTTTAGCACCACTGGGTTTTCTGAATTGTGTGTTTTAAATAATTAATTTTTTTCAGTAATTACAAAATCTATTTCAATAATGCTGGTAGCATAACAGAGCTAACACTATCAGAGGTTTTAAGTGTTGCAGCAGCTGATAGCGTTTTGGAGAAAATGAGGATGAAACATTAAATAATTGGGATTTTTTTGACACTTGCCTGAATTTGTTTTGCACAACACAGGATATAAACATTTTAGAGATATCATACCTTCTCTGATCTGGAGTCGATTTCCACCTCAGCGATTTTTGCCCATTTCTGCCAGAAGTTTGGATCGTCTAAAGAAATGTCCGTTCTGTTGCCGGACGACACAAAGCTGGCCTGAAGAAGAAGAAACAAAAAAAAATAAAAAATCTTAAAAACAGTTTTCTAAGCAGAATTAATAATTTTAGCAGAAACATTTGAAGCGTCAGACCTTTGCAAACGTGGAGCCTTTCCCTTCAGACTGGATGGTGATGGTCTGCGTTCGCCTCTGCAGGATCTGATCGATGTCTTCCTCGCAGAACTTGGAGCCTTCGTCTTCTTCGTCCATCAGCGCGCCGTACGCTCCCTTCTTCAACAAATCCTCCACCTCCAGCTTAGAAAGCTGCTGCACCTGCAGCACCAAACAAAACACTGAAACTTCTCAAGCATTTTCACGGAAAGTTTCCAAGCTCTTACACTTTGGAGACAAAAATAAATCAAATAAACTAAAAATGGTCTCAATTCAATATTATATGATGTCATTTATTACATGTATAAATAATGTATAAAATATAACTAAATTTTATTCTTTGAAATGTCTCTCATATCCTACAGACCTGATGGAAGAAAAAATCCTCATTCAATAAAAAAAGTCCTCAATTTAAATATTGTTGTTTATCGTATGAAATACAAGTCGACCTTTATTTCAGTTACTCAGATCAAAAAGTCACTGAGCCATTAGGAATAATAAATATTCATCACATAGAAACAATACAACCAAATCACGTTAAGGTAAAATAACCTCGCTGCTCTAATGAAACACAAATATGGTATAAAGAGAAAGTTACAAAAAACATTCTAAAATACTGAAGTTTTCTTTCACTCAACAAATAAAAACAATTGTTGTTGGTTATAAATAACATGAAACAAGAAACATTTTGTCTGAGTCAAAGGGGTCTTTTATGTAAAACTCACTTTTTACAGGGTTTTGTACATTTGGATTTCACCTGCTTCTGAAAACAGCCCATTCTATGGCCAATGTGCCGTTACCTAGCAACGCCAGCCAAGCCAAGCCCCGTTACCTAGCAACCCAAGTGGAACTCCAGAACATTCGGTCAGCTAGTTTTACCGCTACAAATCACGTACTAAAACACAACATACAAAACAAGTTGTGAAAAAGCGCCGTCGTCCGACAACGACTTCCTGCCGTCGCCTTCAGTAGTGACATCTGGTGGATGATCACACGAGGTGTGTGACGCGGAAAAATACCTTTTGTGAAATACACTAATTTTAATATGACAAAAAATTTATCCCAGCGCAAAAACTATTGTAGGAAAAACCGTTAAACAAATTTATTATAATAATCCTAATTTAAGGGATTTTAAGGTTAATGGAAAAGTAGCTAGTGAGGAAAAAAATTATTTTTCTTAGTTGTATAAAATTATCTGGTTCCAGCTGTAAATATTTTGTCCAAATTTAGGTTTTCAAACAAATATTAGATTGCACTTTAATACAGAACTGTGAAGTTTGAATGTCAAGCAATTTCAAGGAGTTTTTAACAGAAATCAAGCACTTTCCAAACCCGTCAAACCCTGAGCTTTTCTTCCTGTTTTTTTGTTAATTCAGACTCTCACCCCGTTGAGGCTTCCTTTACGGTTGATGTCCTGAAGAACGGCTTTGTCCAAACCCAGCTTCAGGCTGGCCTTGTCGAACATTTCCCTCTCGTACGAGTTTCTGGTGATCAGTCTGTAGACTTTCACCGCTTTGCTCTGTCCGATCCGATGGCATCGAGCCTGAGCCTGGAAAAAAATAAACATAGGAAACCCCGTCTAATCAACATTGGTTTTGCAAAAATGTAAAAGGAATGTGGTTTAATTGAATGGACTAATTTAAAAACTAAGCTGATTAAATAAACTCCAACCTACTGGGATTTATGAAATTCTGATTTTTTTCTCAAAATGTTGACCAAACTCAAAATTCAGACACTTTATTGTCAGAATTCATATTTCTTTCTCTCCAAATACTGACTTTTTCAGATTTCTGGATTGTTTCTCAAAATTTTTCTTCAGAATTCTGACTATTTCTCAGAATTTCAACTAATTTTAAAATTGCATGTTTTCTCAGAATTCTGACTTTTTCCCCCTCAAAATTCAGACAATTATCTAAATTTTTTTTGTGACTAATTTCAAAATTCCGACATTTGTCCAAATTCTGACATTTTTCAGTGGCACTAATTGTCTTCCATAAGGCCTCATGAACATGTTTTAAATAAAACAAGTAGCAACTAAAGCAGCAGTTGACTTCAGAACTTTTCTCTCAGGGCTTCTGACTGCCCAGATTCAGCTGGTCCAGTCCAGTCCAGTCGGGTCCAGTCTGGTCCGGTCTGACCCGGTCCGTTCCAGTCCGGTCTGGTCCGGTCTGACCCGGTCCGTTCCAGTCCAGTCCGGTCTGGTCCGGTCTGACCCGGTCCAGTCCAAGCCGGTCTGTGTCTCCTGGCTCGCTGACCCACCTGCAGGTCGTTCTGTGGGTTCCAGTCCGAGTCGAAGATGATGCAGGTGTCGGCGGCCGTCAGGTTGATTCCCAGGCCTCCGGCCCGGGTGCAGAGCAGGAACACGAAGCGATCCGAGTCGGGCTTGCAGAACCGGTCGATGGCCGCCTGCCGCAGGTTCCCTCGCACTCGGCCGTCGATGCGTTCGTACGTGTAGCTGAACGGACCAGAAGCAACGAGCAGATTTACACAAACTGTGGCTGTTATTACCTTTGGTTTTCTACACTGCACTGTGAAAGTAATCATAGTTTAATTATTACATTACATTTTTAAAATGAAAAATAAAATGTCACTGATAATCAATAAATACTTAAATCAAATAAATAAATGCACCCATAAAATAAAGTTTCTAAAAATAAAAATTGAGAACTTATTTTGTCAATCTCAATTTTATTTGTTTATTTCAAGATTTATATATTTTTATTTTACTGTTTATTTTTTTATTTTGTTAAGCTACTTATTTTATAACTCCATTTTTATTTTGTGTTTATATTCAAAATAAATAAATAAAAACTAAACAACACATAAAAAAAATTATTTTTTCCCCACATATATTTAGCTTTATTTTTTTTTCATTAGGACATTTAATTGTTATAGCTCGATAAAGTTTGAATTCTAGTGAACATTTAACACTGGAAGACACTTTAAATATCCAAAATAAATAAACAAAACAACAAATAAAATCAATTATGGAGTAAATGGACTGAACTGAACTCTTGTTCACTCAAAGCGCTTTATACTAGAGTTACATTCACCCATTCACAAACACACACATTCATACACTGATACACAGATCGGTGGGCAATTTGGGGTTAAGTGCCTTTGCCATGAGGCACATCGACATGTGGCAGGAGGAAGCTGGAATCGAACCTACAACCTTCCGATCGCAGGACGACTACTCTACCAGTCGACCAAAGTGTCTATAAGCTAATTGTCCTTCAAAATAAAAGCCCTAGTTGAGACCAAAGCGCCAGACTGGCGTCTTATCAACCAGTTTTTAGCAGAAAGAGAGAAAAATGATAAATCATGAAATGGAAACTGTCGAGTTTGTTTTAATTATTTATCATGTGATTCATGGATTAATTTGGACAGGCCTGTTAATCAGAGTCTGCCTGACGATCCGACTCACCGCCTCTGGATGAGGTAGTCCTCCAGGATGTCCAGGCAGCGGACCATCTGGGAGAAGATCAGCACCTTGTGGCCCCCCGACAGCAGCTTGGGCAGCAGCTTGTCGATCAGAACCAGCTTCCCGGCCGCCTGGATCATGGCCTGCAGCTGGAAGTCCGGCGCCTCCGGGCTGTGGCTCTTCTTGAAGCTTTCCAGAATCTTCTCCTCCGCGCCTGAAGGAAACAGTTTGAATAAAAACGTCGTAGATCTGAACAACGTTTGCTCCTTAAACGAGGCGCTACCTGTGATCAGGTACGGGTGGTTGCAGCACTTTCGGAGCTCCATCATGGTGTTAATGAGGTTCGGCATGTTGTGTTGATTTGCTCCTTTGGACAGGAAAGAGAAGTTCTTCTCCAGGATGGCCCGGTAGTATTTCTTCTGGATGTTGGTCAGCTCCACCTGGACACACACACACACACACACACACACACACGCCCACACACACACACACACAAAAAAGCTCTGAAAACGGCCAAAGTAATAGAAACCCCCCCACTGTGCAACAAGAAGTTACCAATCAGGATGTGGAGCCAAAATAAAGTTTTAGGCTTTTGACACTCAGAAATTTTACTCTAAATGTTTTGTTTCAACTTTTCAAATTCTGATATTTCTTTGTTTTTTTCTCAGAAATCTTTAACATTTCTGAGTTTGAACAGTCAAATAATTTGTATAAAAAACAGCAACATTTTTAAGGTCCAAAGTTGTAAATTTGAGAAAACACTCTGAAGAAACTTGGAAAGTCTAAAATGTTCACAAGCTGAACATTTTAGTCTTTTGAATCTCAGAAATTTTCCTGTTTCCTAGAAATTTTCTGAGATTAATGTCAAAATTTCCTCATTTTTTCTTACAATTTTCAATTTTTCTAACTCAGAATTTTCCTTTTTTTTTTATCTCAGAAATTATCTAGAAAAAAACCTTGGAAACTTCTGATTTTCATAAGTTGGACATTTTTGACTTTTGAAGATGAGAAACTTTCCAAAAATGTAACATTTTTGACTTTTTTAACCTCATAAAAAAAATATTTCTAGAAAATTATTCTGAATATTTTTACTCACAAATTTACAACTTTTCAAACTCAGAAATGTTCTTGTTTCTGTCTTGAAAATTTCTGAGCTCAATCTCAAAATGTCTTGGAACTTTGGCAGAAATTTACTTTCTATCTTGCAAAAGAGCTACGTAGCTAAGAGGGCTGTATTAGCAGCTAGTTAGCGTTAGCCTCAACCGCTTTGAGTCAAAGAACGTAAAGAAGACGCACGACAGAAAAAAATGGTGAAATAGTCCTCCATGACAAAATTTACATTTCTTTAAGTTAATTTAAGACATTTTGCAGCCTTAATGTTAGATACATAAGACGTTTTCAGGCATACTAGATGCTAGGTTTGTGCTAATATTTCAGTTTGTTTCACTGGATGCAGACGGATCCGAACCTCGATGATGGTTTCCTCTTTAGGCGCCAGATTTTTCTCCACATCGTCCTTCAGTCTCCTCAGCATCATTGGTTTTAAAATGGACTGAAGCTTCTTCACCTGTCGAGGAGCAGAGAGGAGATGAAAACACAAACGTTGTCCTGGCGTCCTCGGTGCCGACCCGGAACCGTGCGGACCCACCTGCTCGTCCGTCTTCAGGTCTCCGAACTCCTCCAGGAAGGAGCTCTCTGAGGGAAACTGCTGCGGCTCCAGGAAGTTCAGCAGACTGAACAGCTCCTCCACCGAGTTCTGCAGCGGCGTTCCAGTCAGAAGAACCTTGTGTTCCTGTCAGGAAACGGACCACAACATGTTTCACAACTCGCATCACTGCCGGAGCAGCCGGAGACGCTACTGAGCGCGTGCGGACGGACGCTGACCAGGTTCATGAGCTTCAGTCCCTCCAGCAGCTTGCAGTTCCTGTTCTTGAGGCGGTGGGCCTCGTCGATCACAACGCAGCGCCACTGCAGCTTCTTCAGCTCCGGGCAGTCGGCCATGATCATCTCGAAGGTGGTGATCAGGCCGTGGAACTTCAGCCCGCCTGAGATCGTGTTGCCCTGCAGCACAAGAGCCGCGGCTCAAATTTAGGACTTTAAAGACCAGCATTAATGAAATCTAAGACAAATGTTTTGTCATCAGAACCAATTCCATTGCAAATCTGCGCAGAACTTTGATGGCGCTGCACTAATGTTGAAAGAACACAATTGTTGTTAAATAAGAAATGTAATTAAAATCACACATGAAGAATTTTGTTCACGTGATTAAAAATCTTTCTGTCGTGTTTTTCATCGTTTCTGCCTGCATTAACATCCGGTTGTGATGTATTTAAAGACAACTTTTTTTAAGAATTAAATGACAGCGTTTTGAGGAAAATGGTGAAGATGAACTTCTTCGCCAGCCAGTTTGCTAGTTTAGCCACTTGGCTAATTTTTAAAACTGGCTAAACTAGCTAACTGCTATGGAGCAAAAACCATAACCACCTACCTGGCTACTCATGTAGCCTAACTGAAGCTAATAAGCCAATAATTAGCAGCTAGTTAGCGGTAGCCTCAACCGTCTGCGTGCGACTCAAAGTTCTGCCTGACTGAAAAGTACCGTGACATTTTATGGCTTTAGTTTTAGCTGGATGAATTTCTGGGCGCCACAGAGGCGCAGGTGACCTTTCACCTCCTGGTTTCCTACCTGCTGGTCTCTGTAGAACATCTCGTACTGCAGGATCATCTGGCGGCTGATCTGCGAGCCGTGGTACACGATGACGTTCATGTGCGTCCAGGTGCGAAACTCCCGCTCCCAGTTGGTGATGGTGGACAGCGGGGCGATGATGAGGAACGGCCCGCGGATCCCCATGTTGAAGATTTCGTACAGGAACGTGATCGACTGGATCGTCTTCCCCAAACCCATCTCATCTGCCAGGATGCAGTTTTTCCTGAAAACGAGCAGAAGGTGAGCGGGAGGCAAGAGGCCAGAACCAGGAAGTGGCTTCCCAGTGGGTCTGGGCGCTCACCTGTTGTACCAGTTGAACATCAACCAGTTCATTCCCTCCAACTGGTATTCTCTGAGCTGGTTTCCGTTCCGGTAATCTCTGGAGAGCTCCAGCTTCTGCCATTTATCTGGAGGTGGGCGTTCCTGCCAGACGAAAAATTTTAAATAATCTTTCCAACATTAATAAACAAAATAAAACATTAAAGGAACTTTAATTTTACACATTTATACAATTAAAGAAACAGTTATTTTGTAACATATTAGTATTTTTATTTTGTATTAATATTTTCTATTATTCTATCCATCTTTCAATTCATTTATTTACCGTTTACTTATTAATTAATTAATCTATTTTCTTTATTTTTCACGTTTTATGAGCCGATTAAGAGAAAGTTTTTATTTATTATATTACATGGGCTGATTAATAGGACATTTTTGTTTATTTTTATTTATTTAGTGATTTATTTTTATCTATTTTTCAAATTCTATGGGTCGGTTAAGAGAGATTATAATATTTTTTTAATTTATTTACTTTTATTATTATATTTACCATATTATACGGACTGCTTAAGGAGAAGTTTTTATTTGCTTATTTATTAATGTGTTTTTATTGATTTATTTATCGTATTTTATGCTAAAATAAAGGGAGGTTTTTATTGCATCTATTTATTTATTTTTAGTTATTAGTTTTATTAATTTATTTTCCATATTATATGGGTTGATACATGGAAAGTTTTCACTGATTTATTAATTCATTTATTACATATTGTGGGCAAACTACAAGAAGGTTTTTAATTATTCACTATTTATTAATTAAAGGGTTTTTATTTTCTAAACAATTTTTTTGTTATGTTTCTTGTAGGTGGAAGTTTTTATTATTAATTCTTTTAATAATTATGCTGTATTGTAATAATTTCTTTTATATCTTTTTATATTTATCAATTTACTCTCTTTATTTTTACTTATTTTCCACAGATATATTTTGTACTCATTTTGCTTGTACAGTTATTATCTGCAGCAACGTTGATGTAAAATGATGGTTATTTAAGCCAAACAATGTATGTAAAATACAGTTAGATGAAATAATAAAGTGGCTGTGCTGATAATATTCACGCTCTCACTCGTCAGGACTTGAACGTCGTTCCTTTAAATCTCCGTTCCTCTCACCATGTGTCTGAGGTCCGCCGGCCGCTTCTGGATCTCCTCGAACTCCCGGATCTTCTCCGGGTCCAGGTCCTCCTGCAGCTCCCAGGTCGCCTCCTCGTACGACAGGCTGCACCACTTCACCAGGTAGTGGGTCACCTCCTGCAGCCGCGCAGAAGCACACGATGCGTCGCCGCCCTCAACAACCTCCAGGAAATAAAACTGCCTGTCTGGGAACGTACCTCGCCCGTCTCTGTATCCGTGGTAACGGCCACTTCCAGGACGCGGTCGACCTCCACGTAGTCTGGGTTGAATATGTCGTCGTCGGGCTGAAGGGGGAAAAACGGAGATGAACGAATGTTTGTTCGCTGCAGCCAACAATCAGCCCAGTGATCGAATGTTCTGATGATTAATCGATTATTTGGAAAAATTATTGATATCTGGCACTTTCATTTAAAATGCAGTTAAGATAATAATTAAAATTGTTAATTAAAATGCAGTAACAGTATTTCTTTTATAAACCATCATTTGTAGCTTAAAACAATACTTCTAACATTAAAGGCCTCTGCTTGACTAACATCAACACATTGTAGGGATTTATTTTTTATTAATAACTGCAAATAAAGAGGAGATTAATTTTACAGAATCTGAGCAAAGTGGAGTTGACTCTGCCACTTGAGGAGTTCTGGTTAGAACAGATTAGTTCATCTTTTTATTATTTGTAGTTTTTGGCTTAATTTCTGCTCTGAGTGTGTTGTTCTATACAGCCTGTATAGTCCAGCTAATGATTAATCGATTACTAAATGAGTTGACGATAAATTCATCAATTGATTCATCGCTTCAGGAAGTTTCACCTCGGTGAACAGGTGCTTCATCTGAGCCTGTTTGGTCCTGAAACGTTTGATCTTCTGGTGGATTCTGGGATCTTTCTCCAGCTCTTCCAAAGTGGCCCATTTGCAGTGCAGGTAGGAACTACAGGTGTAAAAAAAATTTATAAAAACAAAACGATGATTTAAATCAGGCAGCTTTCACTGAGTTTTTCTCCATTTAGACACAAAACCAATAAAGTTCATTATGAATTAATGGGAGAAACTTGCAGAAGAGGATTCTGAACTCTAGAAAATAAGAAATCTGACCTTTTTCTCAGAAATCCAACTTTTGATTTAAATCACAATTCAGAAAAATTTAAATCACTTTTCAGGGAAAAGACAGAATCCTGAAAAGTCAGAATTTTAATTTTAAAAAGTCAGAATTTTTATTTTGATTAAAATAAAGTCAGAAATCTGAAGTTAAGATGATAATTTTTTTTTCAGTAGCCTTACTCCTGTCCCGTAGATATTTCTACATAGATTCCCCTTTTTAATTTGGATCCTGAAGCAAACGGAGTACAATCTGGACGGTTGGGTGAACAGGTTGGAGCAACTCGTTTTTATCAATTCACAGATTTTTCATGCAGGCACTCAGATGAGGAATAAAGTCTGGGAATCAAAAAAAACTTTACATTTTAAGACAGACGTTGAAAAAATGTCTTAAACCGTAAATTCATTGGAAAGGCATCAGCTGTTGCATGATTTCATCCATAAATGATCGCCTATAAACATGACCACTCATCATTATGAATAATAAAAACAGTTTTCCTGCAACTTTATGATGCACAGATCAATTATTCCTAACAAAGTGGAGGAAAATGTAAACTTTGAATCCATCCAGTTATGTTTTATTCATTATCCTTGGAGATTACAGAAAACAGAATAACTGCTGTCTCCGGAGACGCTCCGACTTCAGGAGCTACAGCTAATAGCTGCTGCCTGGAAACAGCAGACCCCAAAAACAAACCGTAAAAACGATTAATGAAGAATATTTAACGGAGCTCAGTTCAGGTCTTAAGGTTCCAGTCAGACTTAGAATATCCACATAAAAACTGCTTGAAATTTTTATTTTCTAATGAATTTATTCAGGAATAACTCGGGATTCGCTTTTCTTTGTCCAATCCCTCCAATTCAACTGATGCTGCAGCGAAACTCAAACATATTCAGAATGGTGGCCGTAATTACGCTAACAGCAGAGCTAATAGCATTTGGCGCTAATGCTAACTTTGAAAACATTTAGCTGTACTACATCTACTACTTTCGCTACGTGGCTGAATTTTGTGCTTCAGCATTAGCTTCCGCTAAGTACCTTTATTCTGCTAATGCTAATGCTAAGGCATTAGCGGAATAATGTTTATGATCAGTGCAGCCATTTTCAAACTTTTTGCTACATAATCTGTAAAGTTAAAGATAATTCAGGGACAGCTTTTTATTTTTTTATTCAAAAGATCTTTTTTTGCTAAATGTTTTTTTAAACCTGTACAACTATAAAGAAAAACTTTAAGAAAGTGAAGAAGTCTGAATTGTGCAGAAAATGGGAAGCGTAAATAATTTCAGATCTGAGACAAAAAACTAAAAACCTTGTTTAAAAACTTTATATTTTTTCTATTATCTCTGGATTTTTATGTTTATTTTGCAAAGCAGGAAAAATGGTTGTTTAAAAACTTTATACTTTGTCATTTTAGACTTTTTTCTTTTTCAAAAGTGAATTTTTTTTTTACTGCATCAACCTTCAATCTACAGGTGAAAAAGCAAATCTGTGCTGAATTTGGTTGGAAGTCGAGGGCCGGAAAACATCCCTTCCAGGGCCGCAAACGGCCCACGGGCCGCACTTTGGACACCACTGGATTAGTGTTTGATATTTGTGACTGTCATGTCCTTTCAAGAATAATTTTAACTGGTATTTTCTCTGTTTCTGAGTTAAATCATTAAACAAATATTTTAATATTTATTAAATCTGAAAAAGTTTGGATTTATTTTGGATTTTCTCAAATAGAAAGCAAAAATAAACTTACACAAACATGTGAGCAAACCTCCACCGGTGTATAGTTAAATATCCGCAAACATGGGGTTTTAATACTTTCTTAATAGAGTGAAGTAAATTAAGTCAGCAGAAGAAGATAAATAAACCATAAATCAGGATATTTATTTTTAATATTGAACAAAATCAAAAGTTATAAAGAGACTCACAAATTTCTGTATTTGACATAAAACTCCTCCATGTCCTCCGTTTGGTCCTCCGATGAAGTCTAAAAGGACAAATTAAATGCACATTCTTAGGAAAATCTATCAATTCTGAAATAAAAGTAATTCAAAATCTGGATGTATTCAGGATTTTAATTAAAGGTAGATAATTTTTTTACCTCTTTCTTCATTTTTCTGACAGCCAGGATTTTCTCGATGATGTTGGCCTCGTCCTCTGGAGGTTCCTGAGACAGAAACAAAAAAACGCCAGAAATAAGGCAGAACCATAAAATAAACTGCAGAAAACAACTAGAAATTCCCAGAACATTTAAACCATTAAAACCCGGATCCAGGATGAATCTTTTAGTTTTTTCCAGGCAGATTTCTCCGGATCGGACCAGAAATGTGGGCGGTGTCTTACTTCTGCCTGCCATGCCAGAGCCGTGGCGTTGAGCGCCGAGATGCGTCCGGCTCCCAGAACGGCGATCGTCTCTCCGTCGTCGTCCACCACCTTGAAGTCCAAGTCTTCGTTGTACTTCCTCCGTTTGACCTGTCGACCCGAACGCCGCTTCTGCAGAACGGGCCGAGGACAAAACAAACAAAGCTGTTTCAAAAACAGACTGGACACAGTTCCTTCAGACGTTTAAAGTTTCTATAATTGTAGTAGGAATAAATAAACAAAACAACAAATAAAATCAATTATGAAGTCCCTGTAAACAAAATTGTCCTACAAAAAAATGTAAACATGTTGCAATAAGCATTAAATCAATTAACCGCATAATAAATTAAAATAACCTCAATGGTTTCCAGTTGGATGATTTATCGTTTTTCTCTTTTGTCTCTTTTTACCAAAAACTGGACGACTAAAGTCTTCAGTTTGGTCTTTAGAAATCATTTTATTTGTTGTTTTATTCATTTTGTCTTCCAGTTCCAGTGTTAAATGTTCATTAGGATTCTAAGTTTATTGATCTTTGAGTATAAAATGTTCTGGCGTTATAGTGCCATTACCATTATATTACTTGGAAATGGACTCAAAACAACATTATTATAACTTATCGCAATAAATTCTGGGACATTTCAACTAAAAGGCTGAGTTGAAACCAAAGCACCAGATTGAAGACGTTTATTATCCAGTTTTTGGTTAAAAAATAAAAAAATAAAAAAAAAGAAAAAACACTAAATGACACAAAAGAAAATGATTAAGCTTGTTTTAATTTGTTATGCCATAATTGATTAATTGCTTATTGTGACAGATCTATTAGTAACCAATTCAGTATTTCCAAGTAACTTGACCAACACTAGAAACAAGTTACTAACAGTCATAAGACTTGACTTTGATATCCTTTTATTTTTAGTTTATCGTTTAGCTTTACATTTTGTTGTGCGGTCTGTAGGAGTGAACTCCTCCTGAACTCACAGCGCTGTCCAGGGGGTCCTGGCTGTCGTCGCCTCCCATGTTGAGGGCCGACGTTGAGGTGGTGTCGTCGCTCTCCGCCCCCTCCTGGATGGCCAGCTCCTGGTTTCTCCTCTTCCCTTTCTTCTTCTTCTCCAGCGGCGCCGCACCTGGGTCTCTGAAGGAACAACAGCGTTGTTTCACAGCCGAAAAGTTAAATAAGAACGTAAATCTAAATACTCAGCTTTGTTTTCAGTTCAAAGGATGGGATGAGAAAGAGGAAGAGAGACTCACCACTCTGAGCTTTTTCAGCTAACTTTGATTTGCCTTGTTGCTGAAAATGTGCTGTATAAATGAAATTACATTTCCTTACCTTACCTTAACTCAAAATAAAACAGTATTGGTATGTCACTAAATATAACAGCAAAGTTGCTAAGTTGTGGTGATTATTGTTAACCATGAAGATGTGAGCTGGTGGCCAGATCTCCTCACTTTATTCTCTGAGCTTTGTTTTGCTTTTATTTCTTTATTTTTCCTTCATTACTGTCTTTCATGCTTGAACCTTCCTCTCTGCTCCTGATAATATTAGTCAAATCATGATTACAGGTTGTTAAAGAGTCGACACTCAAAATCCAAGGTGTAAAACTTAATTATGAAGTTGTACAAATATTAGTCTCTGTAGCCTGAGGAAACAAACAGCTCCTAAATCTGTTAACAGGCAGCAGCTGGCTGAACCGGTCGGATCTGGATTGGTTGCATCTTTTAGGATCCTTCAGGCGCTCTAAAGACAGACCATGATAGTCTCTGATGAGTTTAATGATGTTCTGAGCAGTTTAATTTACCTGCTGTAAAATCTGCATCTACATTCAGACCCAGTTCACGATGCTATGCAGGGTGGGTTCTGCTCAGGAGTTTGGCTCCTTTAAGTTTTATTAAAATTGCTAGTGACAGAAATTGACTGGCCAAAAACTCAGAAATCTGATCTTTTTCTGGTCACTGAATGCACCACACCTAAGCTCTGTCAATAACACTTTTTTGAGGGAAGAAAATACACTTAAAGTTTGGTATTTCAGTATCAGTGAAGTTTCTAATGAAGGGGTATCTGCAGGTTTTAGCAAGTCAATTTAAGACTGTCGATGTAGGGCTGGTTGGGAGACTGCTGCATTACAATAAAGCATAGCAAAAACTGTCAATATTTGTGGCTTTTGGCAGCAACTTTAGGTTTCACACACTGAATATTGCTCTCTTAAAGGGGTAGTATCATGTAAAAATAAACTTTTACGTCATGTTATTCTGTCATCAAAAACATACCTGGAGTGTTGCTTTCATTCTTTCACACATGTTTGAGAAATCCTTTAATCTCCATGGCAACCATTGAGTTGTGCAAAACCCCTGGGTGGACCTAGCCCCGCCTTCGAGGTGCAGCTCCTCCCCCACCCAGCTCCTTCAAACTAGCTAGCAGCAATTAGCTAATATCTGTTTGAACTGCGTATCAGCTGAGCTCATTACAGGAGCTACTTCTCAGTGAAACGCTGGTAAAGGCGTTGCTAAAGGGTTAATAGAGGAGCCATGTTGTTATGACGTCCTGGAGGTGGACCTTCGAAAAGGGCAGGAGTTTTTAATTATCACACTCATTTTAATTTATCATGCGATTCATCGACTTACTTCTTATTGCGACAGGCTCACTACGATCTGTCTTATTTAAACAAGAAGATTATTTATTTTTAACTAGATGTAAATATCATTATAATGAGTTTATGAAAGCGAAATGCAGGAGACTGAGATGTAAATGCGCCATGTGTCACCAGCTTCACCCTGGTAGCACCTGAAACCAACCTTTCCAGTTCAGCCCTGTGTTGGTTATTTGAGTCATACAGCTTGATTCTGCTTTTCCGACCTTGTGGTTGTTCTTACTTGGGTTTGCGGCCCCTCTGCTTTGGCGCCGTGGGGGCTGCAGTCTTGCTGTTGGCCTGGCCATGACTCTTCCCGTGGATCTGGGCGGCCTGGCTGTTGTTTACTTGAGGCCCTGCTGCAAGAGTGGAAAACAGAAAGACGGTTGGGACAGTCCAATAAGATCTGTTTTTAGGCCTGGAGGTGCTGTAATTTGAATTTCTAATTTTGAATTAGCTGCGTTTGAGAAGAATGTCGCCAATTTAAAACATTTGATAGTATTCTACCTTCTAGGTAAAGTAAAATAAAACAAATATTATGTTTTGAAATGTCTCTCAAACACATCCAATCCACCTGACTAGTCTGAGAAGAAAGCATTAACTTAACAAGAAACTCCCTCATTTCAGTAAAAAATATACGGCGATCAATAAGTCACTGAAATATTGAGAATAATAAACATTCATTACATTGAAACAATCCAAATGAGTCATGTTAAGGTAAATGATAATGGTGATGAAAAATGATACTCAAATTCAATGCTATAAAAGTTACAAAAAAAAAATCTAAAAAAATTTTCTTTCCAAGTTTTCTACTAATTAGCAGATAGAAATAATTTTGGCTATTCTGACTAAACAAAAACAAGAAAACTGAAATTCAAACACTTTCAAGGATTTAAAGAACCTGTACAAAACCCTGCAACTAGGGTTTGGATGACATGGTTGAAAAATCACGATGCAACCGTTTCATATCAGTCGATATCAATAATTATTGATTAGTTCTTTTATTTGAATACCTGACATACTGTCAGACTGGTGGCATGTCCTTTCCTGTTTTATTCAGTTTTCTGTCCACGATGTTCTATATTTTTGGTCAGTTAAGAGGCACAGTGGCAAAACCTGAAACTGCTGCTGCGCAAGTTACTCAGCAGGTTGTTGCTAGGCAACCAAGGAGTGAGAGAGTTAGTTGATGCCACCAACATAGCTTAGCTAGTCATGAGAAGATGAACAGCTAAAGTCTTTCCTCTGCCTACCTCCCAGAATGCTTTGCTGTTCTGGATCAGAGTTCAGTGGAAATTGTTGAATATGATATCTCACGTATAATCAGATGCAATTTATGGTTTAGATTTTTCCGGTGCTAATTACAATATAAGAATTTCATGTCAGTAGATGTCGATAATTATTGATCTGTTTTTTTGCTTTAAATATCTGAATATCTGAAACACTGTCGTGACCTTTCCCAGCTTTATCCACAGTTTTCCCCTCTACACAGCTGTTGCTAGGTAACCAAAGAACAAATGAGTTGCTAAGTAACAAAACGATTAGTGAGTTAGCTGATTCCACCAACCTAGCTTACTTAGCAGTGAGAGGTTGAGCGGCTAAAGTCTTTCCTCTGTCTAGGACTCCCAGAATGCTTTGCAGTTTTTGATAAGAGTTCAGTGAAATTATTGATTATTCTATCAGATGATTATATATTATGGATTTATTGTTCAACTGTAGCTGCAACCTAAACGCATTAATAAAAATGAAGCCATTTTGGATGTTTCTACAAACCTTGGTTCGCCGGCACAGGAGGGAGGACCTTAACCTTCGGTTTCCGACCTCTTTTCCCAGGAATTTTGACCGGGACTGGAACCGGGCCAGAAGCCGCGGGCGGCTCCGAGGTTTTCCCACCTGCCGCATTCCTGGGATCTGCGCCGCTGTCCTTCCGGCTGCCCTTCCCCTTGGTGCGTCGCTCCTTCCTCTCCTTCGGCTCTTTGCTCCTTCTCAGCGTCAGCACAGTCGTCTCCTTCTCCTCCTTTTGTCTCTTTGGTTTGCTGCTCTCCTTCTCCTCCTCTTCGGCTTCGACTTTCTCCCACTGCCTCTTGTCCTTTTTCTTTCGTTTCTTCTTCACCCTGCCCCCGCCTCCTCCCTCATCTTCCTCATTCAAGGAGGCATGGGACCTGGCGGCGTGCAGGCCGACCGCCGCACAGTGATTGGCCGTCGATGTGCTGCCCACTGGGGTGAGGATCCGGAGCTGGTCCTTGGAGCCGACGACCAGGTGTCCCCGAGGGATTGTGGGAACTGTGGTTTGTGCGATGCTGCCTTGATCCGAGGCGGCGGCGGCGGCGGGGGAGGCTGTAGGCGGCGTGTGCTTCGGGAGGCCAGTGAACATCTGGAATCAGGAAAACAAAAATACAGCTGAGCACCTGAGTCAAGTCGACCCCACCACCTTCTTCAAATCTAATTGGTGTTTAACACTTGACCTGCAAAAAGTTTAATTTGTGACGCTATTGTTTTAAATTTATCAATAAATATTTCCAGAGGTCGTGGAAGGTCATCCAGCCCACGTTCCTAGAACCAGATTTATGACCTCCTGTTATAAAAAGCTGAGGTTTGTCACTTAACAGCAAATTTTTGCTTCCATGTGAACTTCAAAGTGAGGCAATTGCACAAAACATCAATAAACAGTTTAAACAGAAAAATAAAATGGATTTATTTGCTTGAATAAAAAAAGCTTAGTGGGACATAAATGTGTAAAATTCAGCAATAAAACTAGAAACAGCCAAGATTGAAAAATAAAAAGTGACAGGAGGAAGGATCACTATATGCTGTAAATGTCAAACACTCCAAATTTAAATAAACTAATCCAAATGATTATTTATTACAGGAAGCAGAAGTGTACAATGCCTATAAACAAGCACAAATTATTTTTAAAAAAGTGAAAGTTATTAGAATAATCCACAGAACAGAAAGTGAATTTAGGGAATAAAAGCAACAAAACAACAGTGATACAGTTTCTAATTAAATATCATCACCTAGTGTTTATATTTTCAACACTGATGTTAGGAAGAAAGCTTGTAGTAAAGTATATTTTTATATGACACAGAGAATGATTTGTGTGGGAATAATAGTGGTGAAACTGGAGAAAAGTCCCATTCTGAGCACGCGCCGTTGTTGCTGTGAATCATGCTGTGACTAAACACTTAACATGCAGAATATTCCTCTATCAGCCTGCAGGACGCTGCAGCCTTTTGGGGCTCACTCAACACGGACGGCGCGAGTGTTAAAACGATTAAACCGCCTGCGAGACGTAAACAAACCAAACATATGTGAACCAGGCCAGACTGGTTGAACATTTAAGCATCCTGAAACATCCAGGATGCTTAAATACTCAGTTTCTATGTGTTTCCCAGGAACAGAGTGACATTTACATCAACATGTTATACATAAATATGACTTAAAAGAAGTTTTACTTCCTGATTTATCGCCTTAAAATCGGACTCTGTCTCTTTAAGAAGCTCCTGCTCTTTCAGAAACTCATTCCAACATGGCACCTGTTAACCCTTCACGTTTTTACCAGCATTGCTCTGATAACTAGCTCCTATAATGAGCTCAGCAAATGAACCAGGTGTTTGCTAAAAGCTGCTGGCTAGTCTGAAGGAGCTGAGTGGAGGAGGAGCTGTGCCTCGAAGGCGGGGCTAGGTTCACCCAGGCGTTTTGCAGCTCAATGGTTGCCATGGAGATTAAAGGATTTCTCAAACATGCAATACAGAATCAGGTATGTTTTTGATGAGGGAATAACTTTAACATGATGGAAAACTAAAAGAATTAATTTTATATTATACTAATGCGTAATAAAATCCTTTAAGTAATGAAAGTTACTTCTATCAGAAATGTCAGATTTATCTATTACAAATGAATAAATAAATAGATGATCAACAACAGATGATCAATGAGGGGGAATAAGAAAACAAATGAAAACCTTCAGATGTGTTCTCCTTTGTCTTCTTGATTTTTAATTTGCTTGTTGGTGTTAAAAAGTGCTTTCCACTTCCCAAAGTCCTTTTTTCCCCATATTTGTCACATTTCAGTGTTTCAGGACATAAATATATTTAAATATTCGTCAAAGTTTGATTCCTCATCTGTCACATTTTTTCCATATTTCAAACCTGAGACTGTATGTGAAATGTAATATAAAAGCCAAACTCTCAATGTAAGTTTGATTTTTAATTAAAAGATAATGTGAAATGTTTTATTACTCATATTTTTGCACTTAAAAACTTAAAACTAGAAGTAATATTTTAACCATTTTACATTTTAAGCAATAAAATATTTTCTTATTTGAAAAAGGAAATTAATTGTTTTTTTACAAGCATTTTCTCTCATGTCTCTTTTACTGTTTTATTTTGTTTTCTTCTTCCTTAAGTACAGAATAATGTGTTGGGTAAAACATATAAAGGAAACGTGTTGGGTCAAATAAGTTTATGCTTCTGGCTAACTCCTCTTCAAAAGTTATTTAAACACAAATTATGGTATTTAACCTGTAAATGTGAAAAAAAAATAAACTTTAACTAGCTTCAGTTACTGCTGCAAAACATAACTTTTTTATTGCATTACTACGGTAGGTTAATCATCAGAATAATTAATAAATTTAATTTATTCATTTATATTATTAATAGTTTACAACAGCCAGAGAGTTTGTGATTTATTATGCAAGAAAAAAGTTGTTTGCAGTGAGAAAATGTTTCCCTGGATGAAGTCGGTTTAAAGTTGCAGTTGGAGCTGCAGAAATGGTCATAAACCCGGGAAGTTTTCTTCATCTGCTGCAGAAGACGGAGTGAGTTTTTCCTGCAACCAGCCAGGGATCGATGCAGGAACGCCATCCGTCTGACTCCGATCGCTACGCTGCATTGTCTCAGTTTTCTGCATAAACGCTTGCAGTCATAAATATTCATGACCGGTAGGCGGACCTCAAGGTCAGTGCAGCATGTGGGCAAAAATCCATTTGGATCAAACATGCAGAGAAGACTCAATAAACAACAAATAGATGATTTCAAAGAGCTCAAATGTGCATCCGCTGAGGCAGCAGCACTAAGAAAAAAAACAGATGTTTTGAATCAACCGCAGTCTGTTTGTATAATTACAGTTTGATTAATTTCAGTCGGCTACAGAGTAAATGTAAAACTTTTTAAGACCTTTTTAATGCCACTTTGAAGGAAATTAAGACAGAAAAAACTGTAAATATAAGGGATTTAATTTAAAGTAAATATTTTAATTTCTCTTGGTATAAATATAGCACATTTTAATTGAGTTTTCGAGTAATGAGTTTACTGCATTGAAAGAAAAGGGGCCGAATAATATTGCACGCCCGACTTTACAGTTTTTAATATGTTAAAGAACTTTAAAATATCCAATAAATTTTATCCCACCTCAAGATTGTGTCCCACTTGTTGTTGATCCTTCACAAAATAATAAAATGTTAGATCTCTATGTTTGAAGCCTGAAAAGCGACAAAAGGGTGGAAAGTCCAAAGGGGCCGAATACTTTTGCAAGACACTGTATGTCTCTCTTAACCCATGTAGCACCTAGCTTACAGTTTTTGGGGAGAGGTTGCGCCTAGCATCGTACAATTAGCAGCAGAAATGAGCCGCTGGCGAAAATAAATGTCGGCCATCCAATTTGCAAAACTTTTTCACTCAAAATAGACATAAAAGGGGCGTGCTCCGGTGGCGTAGGGGTTAGCGCGCCCCACGTTTGGAGGCCCTCAGTCCTCGACGCGGCCATCGCGGGTTCGATTCCCGGACCCGATGATATTTGCCGCATGTCTTCCCCCCTGTCCTTCCCCCTTTCCTGTCAGCCTACTATGAAAAAAGGGACACTAGAGCCCACAAAAAGGACCCCCTGGTGGAGGAAAAAAAATAAAAAATAAAAATAGACATAAAAAGCTAGCTGGCTAGCTAGCAAGGGATATCAACTGCTATTTAGCGATAGCCGCAAAAGCCTCAAGTCACAGAATGCAATGAAGATGATTAAATTGTTGTGCCATGAAAAATTTAAGGTTAACTTTCATTTTTACATGAATTCAAGACATTTTAAGACCTTAATTTATCTAGTGATGAACTCTGATCTGAACCTTTAGTCACATAAAGATGGTTACAAAATCAGCCTTCTGTCATCTGAAAAACATTTCCAGGAATAAAGGACTAATCTCTCAGCAACTTCCAGAGAAACTAATTCAGCGTTCTGATGCAGAACCAACAACGGAGAAGCAGCATTCAGCTTCTATGCACCACAAATCTGGAACAAACTTTGAGGAAACTGCAAAACAGTCACAAACATAAACTAAAAAAAAGTCAGATGTGCTTTAGATTAATAAAAACTGAAACATTGACCAACATATTGATGAATATCTGCTTGATGATTTCACAAAATGTAATATTTATTGCTTGTTTAATAATTGGTTACTTTGTGACGTTTTTATGATGTAAAGCACTTTAAACCACAATCCTGCTGTAAATGTGCTATAACAAAGTTAACTTAGTTTAGAAACACAAACTGTCTCTATTCAGTCAGAGACTCGCTCAAAACCGAGAGCGTCAGCAGAAATCAGACAATAAATTGTTAAGAAATAAACAACTTCATTTTGTAAAAAAGTTCAGACTTTTACAACAATGCAAAAAGGAATAATTAAATCATTTGTTAGGGTAGAGTTAACTAACATCCAGTGAGGTTTACTGAAAATAAAACATATTTAATTTCTCCATTCTTTATGAGTTGCTTATACAACAGATATTTCTTCACATATAGCAACTTTATTTATCTGTGAAGAATAAACTATCCACTGAAAATAGTTTTTTTTTAAAAAGGATTATTTTACATCATGTTGAGCAGATAATTTGCACCGTGACGATGACGCTCACTTTGTCAAGTATAAAAAAATCTGAGCTGCAGATGATTAACTCTGTGTTTAATAGCTGCTAAAACCTGCACACACACACACACACACACACAGCATCAGATGGTGAGCATGAGAGCGTAGGACTTTATAACCGTCTCCTCGATCTCGTGACTGCTCCCTGAAAATCCCGGGACGCGTTTGTGACGAAACAGGAGAGAAAAACAGCTGCACAAAGTGAAGCCAGCTTTGCATATTTTCATCACCTCTACATATTTGGCTTCAGAGACGCTTCTTGTGGGTGTAAATGACTTATTTTTAAGTTTATTTGAACCATAAACAGGAATTTAAATTAGTCATGAACCACCAAGTTTCCGAAACGCCACATTTTCACGGTTAGAGGAAGCAAACATTGAGTTATTTGATGAAGAATATTGGAGAAGGCTTTTATACCTAAAGGCACTGAACATCAAGCATGGTGGTGGCAGCATCATGCTGTGGGTCTGAAATTAATGCATAAAATAAAGAATTAATTTTGTATTCTTCAGCATCCCTTCAGATCAACCAGATCAGAATGCCCCAAGAGTGGAAAGATTTTTTTTTTTGGCCCATGAATACATGTCAGAAATTATTTTAAAAAAAAAATTAAAATAAAGAAGGTCATGGTCAAGATGACTGTTTTTCTTCTATTAAGGCAGCAGCCATTCTGATGTTGTGGATCTTTAAAGAGATGCAGATTTCATAAAATAAAAAATAAAATCACAATAAACTTTTATATTTTATATAAAAAATAAGCTTATATACAATTATAATATTTGCCTTTTTATTTAAATTAGTTTTGTGCCAACAGTTGTTTAAATTTGCCAGTTTTGGTGCCCAGGACTAAACGTTTGGACGCCACTGAACTACATGATTGAAACTTGGACAAAGCTGCAAGGATCTCCTGTACCAGTCAGTATTACAGCGGTACTGAAAAAGGCTCTGACTGAAGACACCGTCTCATTTGCAATATCATTTTCATAGTTTCAACAACATCACTTCAAACAAAACCAGCCAAATAATGTTCAGCTTTAACTTTAGCTAAAATTAAAGTTGAAGCTGAAAAGGTTTTTTTTTCTACATCTTTGTTAAAACTGTTGTGGCAGTTTGTTATGAGACAGATAAACTGTGAAAAGATTCATCAGTGGTGTTGCTGTCTGAAGCTCCCAACCAAAAGCAGCCAATCAGAGGCAGGGGGCGGGTCTTAGCACTGTCAATCATTCTCATGTACATGCTGATAAATGTGCAGCAAGTACATGGCAACTTACATTTACAGAAAAACCATTTATTGGTGGCTATGCTAATTAAACCTTAGCTTTCATTTCAGGTTATGCTAGCTGCTTCATAGCAGAGAGCAAAATGGAGAGGAGCGACACGTTGGTGATTGAGAGCGCTAAGACCCGCCTCTTAGCTGTGATTGGTTGTTCTCATTTGGCACTGGGAGAAGGCAGAGGAGATTTATTCATAGATTAACTGTCTCATACGCTGCCACAACAGTTTTTACAGTGTAAACTTTGTTTTCAATATGTAAATATTTTTTATATATATATAAAACTTAAAGGCTGCAGCTACTTTTCCCAAAAATCCAAATATTTTTCCAAAGTTATTGCAACAAATAGAATCGACACTAGAAATAATAATTTCCTGTTAAAACCTTTAAAATTTGTGGAATACGTTTTAATTTTAGCTCAATGTGAAATAGAAACAAAGAAAAAAATCCCCAAAGCGAATCAGTTGGGTCAGATTGTGTTCTGTTTGCTGTTTGTGCGCTCCGTCCATCTGCACATGAAGTGAGAGGCGGCTCTGTGTCCGTATGTTTTCTGTTCCAATGTCACCAGCACAAGCTGTGGCACATTTCTGCACTTGGCAAAAGAGGAGAATCTGCACTGAACACGAGCCAGAAGCGGCTCGTTTCTCTGATTATGAGGAATATTCAATCAGAAACTTCTGAACATGGCTGGTGAGTTTTAAAACAAACTGAACCCTGAAGGGATTCAAGAAGGTTTTCATCATCATAGAAGCTTTTTAAAACTATTTCTGTAGTATAAAGTGGATTTTCCTATTCATGGATTTTTCTGTTTAACGCAAGTTAAAATTTTTCACAACATAATCAGATTTTTTGCTGGTTTTTTTAGATTAGATCTAAAAAATGCAGCTTGGAAAGCTAAAACATGGCGCAATGCTAACTGAGATGCTATTAGACTCACTGATTTGAATCCCCAAAAGAAAAGCAGATTGTAGATCAGAGGTGTCCAAATTGTGGTCCAGGGGCCGTTTCTGGTCCTTGAAATGATTTTGTTGTGGTCACAAGTCAAGAATGGTAGAATTTTGGCCAAGAAAACAGAAAGCAATTCGTTTTTATTCTGATTTAAATTAAAATACTTAAATTGTCATACAAGTTTATCTTAAAGTACTTTTGTTCTAAACTGTGATGTTAGGAAGGAGCAGGATTTTTATCAAGGTCGAAAAACGTGACAAAAAATGGAAACCCATGTTGAAAATTTAAGAAAATACCCCAGTAATATAACTAAATAATTTTCAACTAAATTAATTAATTGATAATTAAAGCTAAATTTCTTTAATTATCAATCATCTGGTTGATAATCGTCCGATGTAGCAGCTGGATGATTGACGAACGGCTGCATTTATGCAGAAAGTGTGACTGCCTGTGTCGTGAGACCCATGCAGATGCGCAAACAGACGTTCACACAAGTATCATAAATCCTCACACACACACACACACACACACACGCACACACACACACACACAGGCTTGTAAAGCTAGCCACGTGTCAAACTGTTCAACCCAAAGTTGAACCTTTGTACCAGCAGCCAGTTCATAACCAATCAAAACAATAAATCTGTATTTAAAAAAAAACAACAAAAATACTAAAATCTGAAAATGAGTTAGACTTTAAAAAATATTTCTTAAAATCTCTTGCATCTCAACAAGGTCAACAGTTTAAAAAACAACAACGCAACGTGGTAATGAGGCAACATGAACAGGAACGCAGGCACACACACGGCGAGCTGCGCCGCCTCATCGTCAGTCCGTTTGAGGAGCGGGTATCAAGGCTGTTGCCATGGAAACTGGCTCCCAGTGCCAGCGCTGCTGCTGCTGTTTGGATACGGGACGAGGCAGACGTAAACACGCGGTCACCACGGTAACCCGTTCGATGCCATCTACGTGAACCGACTCCCTCTTTTGTCCACCTCTGACGTGAAACTGGATGTCAGAAGCTTCATGTGATTTTTTTTTCTCCAGTCGATTATTAAACCATTATTTATAAAAACTTACTTCAGAGAGATACGAACAGGTAAGTTTAGTTTATATTAGAACAGAATAGAAACATCCTTTATTGTCCTACAGAGGATAAATTCAGATGTCACAACAGCAAGTTAAGGTAACAGAAAATATAAAAGTATGAACAACAGACTGTAAGGTACAGAGAAATTATTTTAAAAAAAAAACTAAATAATTAAAAGCAATGTGCAGCTAGGAGGTTCAGTTAGGAAAGAAAAATGTACAATATGTTCATACGTATGTATATATGTATATATAAAGTACAGCTGAAACAATTAATCGGTTTAATCGCGATTAATCGTTTATTTAAATAGTCAACTAATTTAGGAATCAAATAATCCTTCATTGGAGTATATAAACTCTAACACACTGACAGCAGTAATTAATTTACAAAAATTATTTTAAAAATTTATTGAAGGTGAAAAACATTCTTGGTCTATAAAGACGTTCCACCCAGAACGTGACACGTGACATTTTAGCTTCACTTGGTTCAAATTCAGTAACAATAATTTTAAAAATCTTATATTGTCCTATTTAACAAAGGAAATGGATTATTTATTTTGGATTGTTTTAATGTATTTCTAATATTGTATAAAATAAACTAAGTAAACTAAAACATTTTAAGTCGATTAATCATGAGACTAAAATGATTAATCGTCTAAATAAATTGATTAATCGTCTGAATAATTTTAATGTGCCAATAACCACGGATTTAAAAGCTGTTTAGTAGAAGCAGTTTTGCAGGAGATGGGAGGAAGGAGTTAACGCCTTTATGAAACCTTTACATCATTAAAGATTCAAAACATAAGAAGCTTTGGGATGCCGTCATATTAAAAACCTTTTCTTACAGCCATTATTTTCAGGAAGATTTGATTTTGTTTGATAATATCTTGATATTATCAATTCTTGTTGCTGCTGAAGAAGAGCGTTCAGGAAAAAAGTTCCTCAACGAAAGACGCTAAATGTCGTTTTTTAGGTCATTTTGACTGTAAAACTAAAAAAGGTCAAAGTGTCGAGGCGAGCGCTGCTCTAATCCAGCTTCCTTCAGCGTGAAAAAGCCTCCACAAAGCAATCCAAGCCAAACAAGAACTTCTCTTCGACTCCCAGACTGAGAAGAGGTCAGAGGGCGATTCTCCAGAGGTCAGAACGGATTTCACCAAGAAAACGAGTCCGACTCAACTCTAATCCAGACACAACAGGTCAGACCTGGCGACCAAATTTAGACCAGAGTGAAAAACACCAGGGGAAAAAATCATGCTAGGCTGTTTAAATTACAACGGCATGTTAGAAAAAAAAAAAAAGATAGAATACATTTTCACCAAAAAACTTTAGATTCAAAAGTTTAATTTTTTTTCTCACAAACGTTTGATTTTTGAAACTGAGAAATTTTTATGATTTTTCTACAAAATCTCTGAGATTAATCTCAAAATTTCTTAGTTTTTTCCTAGCAAATTGACGTTTCAAACTCAAATATTTTTGTATTTTGTTTTAGAAAATTTCTGATATTAATCTCATAGTAGTTTTTTCTAGCAATTTTTCAGCTTTTGAAATTTAGGACATCTCCATGTTTTTCTAGAAAAATTCTGAGATTAGCCTCAAAATTTTATTTCATCCCAGCAAATTTTCAACTTTTCAAACTCAGAAATTTCCAAGCTTTCCTACAGAATTTACTAATCTCATGTTTCTAGTTTTTTTCTAGTAAATTTTCACAAATTTTTCTAAAACATTTCTAACAATCTCAAATTTTGATTTGCTTTTCTAGCAAATTTTCAAGTTTTCAAGCCCAGAAATTTCAAACAAATTTTCTAGAAAATTAATCTAAAAGTTGTTTTTTGGTGGAAACTGCCTCCTTTTTCCTGTTTTTCCCTCTACAGCGGCTCGAATACATCATTGTAAATCTGGCAGAAATCCACATTTTAAGATCTGATCAGAAATGTTGATTTGAAATTCTTATTTTTTTGTTTTCTTTACCCAGGATTCAGAGTCAAACATCCAAACCGGCTGCAGTGATGCGCTGCAGCGTTGGGCCTGATAGTCGGGAGAAGTCGAGCAAACACGACCGAGAGGGGCGGCCCGCAATCACATCGGCTATGAATCAATAATCCTGCCTCACAAAGCACCAAACACACACACACACACACACACACACACACGCACACGCACACACACACACACACACACGGTCCGTCTCTCCTTCACAAATATAGACCATGAACACTGCAGTTCCATCGATGCTGAAACCTCCTTTCAGTCGCTACGGAAAGCTGAATTAATGAATTAGTGAATTAATTTGTGAACGCAGGAAACACGTCTGACCTCCTTCTGACTGAAAGTTTTCTCACAAAAAAAAAAACAACTAAACTTTGCACTTTTCATTACATTCAGGCATTCATTTCATTTACTTTATTTTAAAAACATAGAAAAACTAACACAGAATCACAACAACAACAAATCAGATTTTTGTATAATAAAATCCATCATTTCAGTGTTTAAGGCTGCATTCACAGGTGTGAATGTGAAATCGGACAAAAAACTCTGAATCTGTCCGCCTACAAACCTCGGTTTCTGTTCAGTTGAAGTGAACTCTGGTTTGGTTCGAATGCATGTGTGAACACCAAGCGGACCAGAAACCGCACCAAAAATAAGAAGCAGACTACAGCGCAAGGTATTCTGGGTAAATACAACCAAAACAAATGCGCTAGGCTAGCAGGATAAACGGCTTGTGGCCTTTAGCCACAGACAAAAGGAAAACTTACAAAATCTGACGTTACTCCATTTTTGCTTCCATTTCTTGAAGAAGGAAATTGTGCTTCATGGAAGACAAGTTTTTGTGTTGTTTCCTTCAGTGGTTCTTGGTGCAGCGCCCCCACAGGTGAGGAGGGGAACAGGTTGCTCAAAGAATTTGGTTGACTCAGTGTGAAAGAAAACCACAGCAGCTGAAAATGCAACAAACGTTGCAGTTTTGATGTCCAGTTGAACTGAAGCCTAAACCTGGACAGCCCATATTTACCATCACTGTTACTGATGTTTAAAAAAAAACTTTGAATTATTAAAATAAACAATGTAGGCCGAAAACTGGAAAGGTTTTTGCGTGTTAGCTGTACTAAAAAAATGCATGTGGTTTTGACTGAATAAAATTATTCTCAGTATAAGAACAGCAGTTGGGTCACTTTCTTTCAAACTGCTTGCTATTTCAAACCAAGTTTAATGAAACAGACAGAAAAGTAAGTTTTCAGTGAATACAGACAATTTTCTTTGGATAAACGTGTTTCTGCTTAGCTTGGTAATAAAAGGATGAATACTTTGGGATGTACTTGACATTTTCTACTTAAAGAAAATGATGCTCTAAATAAAAGAAATCTCCATCTGCATGGTGCTGGACAGGTAAGATTTGTATCATTCTTGAACTGCAGTGTGGGGACGCATATTGAGCCCATCTAGGGACAAGTGCTGCGAATTAGCTGTTGCTACTGCACTATGACGCAAACATGGGTTTGTCTGTGTCGATGTGTGTCTGTCCCTACCAAATAAACTCAAATAAATAAATAAACATCAGTTCAAGAGCCACAAATGAACTGAATACGTAAAGAATACAATAAAGAATATAAACTCTAATGACCAGTGGCTTCAAACTAAATGTTCAGCAGAGTAACAGCTGAATTCAGTGGCTTCCGTTTGAACAAACAGATCTGCTGCGTTTCTGACAGGAAGGAGCCATAAAAACAACATTAATTTAGTTTTTTTTCAGCGGCGGTCGTCTCTGCACGTTTCCACGCTCAGATCGCCGTGTGGCGATGACATAACCGCTCCGTTTGAAGAAGCTGCAGGTAGATAAACTGAACAAACGGTGCAAACAAAACGAGACGTCAGCTAAAGTCTCACCAGATTTGCACTGTAAAAACTCAACAGCGCTGGACACAAACAGAGGTTCACGAGGAACAAAAACAAATCGATCCGTCTGTTTTCAACTAATCAAAAAATGAAATATCTGTTGAATGTGTTAGAAAAAGAACAAAAAATGTTTTGTTTTTCACATTTTCAATTTCAGTTTAAGGATCAAAAATAGAAATTTAAAACTTTGAGTTTGATTTTAATATTTTTTGCTCAGATCTTTGTGACCCAGAAATGATTCTACAAAGCTGAAGATTAAGTGAAAATCCTGTAAACCAGAAGTGGGCAATATGAATGTTTAATTTTATCCCAATATTTTGTGGTGCTTTGTGATAACAATAAAAATGATTAAAAAAACATTTCTTATTTTTTTTCGGTGCTTCTTTATATTAAAATAGCTAAAAAGTAGTTCACAGATGTTATTAACTCCACTCTAAGCACATTATAACTCATTAATAACTGTTTATTTTGCATTAATTAGGGGAGACAAGGAGACAAAATCTGCCTGTTCTTTGTCGAATATTAAAACAAGTCTGTTCACCTATATATTTTATCTAAAGTTGTTATTGATTTATTAACTTGTAAGCACAATAAGCATTCATAAATGTATTTTTTAGCATATAGTCTCATTCTCTCCTTTAATTAATGCATAATAAACAATTATTCATGTCATATTAAGTATTTATAGAAGAATGGATGACATATCTATAAACTATTTATTAGGGGAACCTTTTTGTTTTAGCTAACTGTGAATGTCTGTGAATAATGCTTTTGGAAAATATTCCCTTTTGAAATAAGTTTCTTCAGAACGCCAATTACTTTAAAAAGCGTGATTTATACCACTAAACTGTAAATGCATTTAATTATTTTCTAATTTACTACTATTTAATAATAAGAAAGAAAATTGTAAAAACAAAAAAAACCTAAAATAATACCGTTTCTTTTTTTAAAAAAACATCAACTAAAATTTATCGAGACCATGACAAATCAAAACTTATATCTTTTCACAATACAATAAATGCCCAAGTATTCAGGAGGGAGAAACTTTAAAAAGCAGCTTAAATAATCTTTATTAAGCGATATTACTACCAAAATGTTTCAGAGTCCAGGTGGTTTTATGTACGGTATGTTGATGCCAAATTCCACATGCATTTAAAGGTGATGTTTGCAAAACAAACTAAAATCTTAATATAAATTTTAATCCAACCAAAACGTCACCAGATAACTCACACTTTGAACAGATTCAACATCTTAAAATATTAAAATCAGATTTGGTTCTACAGCCCATTTTCCAATTTCTAATTTTTGATCCGAGAATAAAACTGAAAATGTAAAAAAAAAACTTTTTCATATAATTTTGTAGCCGATTCAAAAGCCAAACAAACCAAAAAATCAGTTTTTCATTTTTGGTTATCAATTGAAAGTAGAAATAAATTTTTCAGACAGAACTTTTACAGATTTTGGTTCTGTAAAATAATGCAGATTAGTTAGGAAATGATTGCTATCTGGTAAATTTGATCCACTTATGCCTCCAACAATACAGCATTGGTTAAAGCAAAACTTTATCAGAAATACCAAAATACAACTTATTTGGTGATTAATGTGCAACATCACAGATATAAATCAGTTTTAAAAACTTCAAAATGCTAAATTAGTGAATATTACCAGGTTTAGTTTTCATATGGTGCTGTAGGTCAGATGGAAAAGAAATCCAGATAAATATGTTGGCTGTACTGTTCAACAATAAATACAATCGATCACTAAATGACACTAGATCAATCAAAAGCAATTCATGTATGTGGTCCATATTTAATCCACTGTAACGAGTAAATAAACACACATATTTAATGGAAACAAACATTGTTCTGATTATTCTTTTTTGTTGAATCTCTTCCGCTAATAGTGAAGCTAATTTGCTAATATTAGCACGCCTAGCTTCCACTAAAGTCACTTTTTCCAGTTTAATTCGAAATGATAATTTAATTTACTAATTTCAATCTTCCAGTTGAATGAAGTTCAACATCTGTGTTGATGTTTTGGTAATTAATCGTTAATAATTCTTTATGTAGTTAGATGTTCATAGTTATGCTCTTATTTTGAAGTCTGTTTACTTCCTCCATTAAAGTTCTCTTTTATCTCCCAAATAGTTTATTTCAAACAAGATATTAACACAAATATAATATTTACAGAATTATAATGTTAATGTATAATTTTGAATTGAAGTTAATGCTTTAGCATTAGCCTCTGCTAACTACTGTGCCAGCTTAGTGTTTTAAGGTCGGCACAACTAACTTTGTAGCTAATCTTATAAATTATCATTTGCTTTCTTACTTTTTAATACATTATGTTTCTCTGCAGTAGTGCATAAGACTGAGCTGCAACTTCTTCGAATGTCTTAAAATAATTGTGAGTAAATAAAATAATAAGCTGGTGGTAAAAGCATTAGATAAAGATTAGTATGAGTGAAACAGAAGCGTCATCTCCAGAAACCCACTAAAAACTCTGACTCATCTTTCAACTCAGCCTGACTCATGATTATAAACAAGCATCATCCCAAGCAGAGCAAAATATCAAAATATATATATATAACAGTGAAGCTGATGGATCCAAACAACGCCAAGCTGAAAACATCCCTCATATGATTTCCCATAATCCTCTTTGGGAATTAGTTAGCAAAACTCACACAGCAGTAATCCAGGTTTAACTGGGTGTTAAACTGGATTAAACAGAATATGTGTGAGATTTACCTGATCATTCGAGTCATTCTGGAGGTTAAATTCAGTAAAGTGGAAGAACAAACCTGCTGCTTGTCCTTCTTGAGGATTTTCATCTTCTATCCGTTCACAGCATCTGTCAACAGAAATAAATAAATCTGATTATTAAACATTAAGAAACCATCTGAGAGGGAGAAATAAAGCAAACCTGGGTTAAATTCATTTAAAAACAACAAAAGTTTAGAAATGTGAAATAAACCTGAGTACAAAATACTGTAAAATATTAATTTTGCATAGTCGGTCCCCTTTAAATTCACTTTTTGTGATTTTTAAATCTTTATTGTTGAAAACTGAGCTCCTGATTGGTTTGTAATCTGCTCCATTGCTTAGCCCAGTGGTTCCCAAAGATTTTCTGGGCTCCCCAATAAAATCCCCCCACAAAAACGAAAAACAAAATCCACTGGTCTCACACATCGTTCAACCAGACATAAACCTTTACACATATTTTGTTTTCACACTCCACTGAAGTTTATTTCACACTTCAGGTTGCAACAAAACTCACTGCAAACCATCTTTACAGTGAAACACTTTTGTGTAACTGTTTTGTTTTTTCATCCATGCTGCTTCCCCCCTGCAATGGCACTGCGCAGAAAAACAACTGTTATCCAAAAAATATAACTTAATTAAAATGTGAATACTTTAACTCTCTGAATTTCCTTGTAGTATATTTATTAAATTAAACGTGTCTTTATTTCTCCTAAGTTTATCTGATAATCTCATTTCTATCTCATATCTTCTACAAGCTGAAATAACGTTCTGTGTCTCATTTTCTATTATTGAAAGATATCCACTGATGACGGCGTATAAACGGTTTTTCTGACATGGAAAGTTGTTTCTCCACCATGAGCACATTTAGAAGCAACAGTGATTGGCAGCGCTAAGTCCTGCCTCCGAGCTTAGCGCTGGAGCGGTAAGGGATCTTTTTACAGATTTTCTGTCTCATAACAAACTGTGACAGTATAAAAAAAAAAATTTAAACTTCTTTTTATGAAAATTACTCACTGCAGCTTTAACTGTGATTCGGTGGAAATTGAAAAACCAGTGGGATGTTTTTATTTATTTATTTTTAAGTTACTACACTGAAAGTCACAGAAAACTGTATTTCTTTGCATCTTATGCTTTTTAAGAAAAGCAAAAACATCTTCATTCATCAAAATGAATCACGATAAATTAAAATTAGCTCAATATTTTTCATTCTGATGATTCATATTTTTTGAAGGCTAATTTTGTTTACAGAGACTTTATAATCCATATTAGTTATGGTTCCGGTTATGTGTGTTTGTTATTTCAGAATCATTTATAGATTTATTTTGGATATTTAAAATATTGCACTGCTAATACTAGGCTGCTCAGGCCAAAGAAAGAAAGCTTTTGATGCACTTTTCCTTAGAGTTTGGTAAAAATCTGATAAATATTAGAGACACGTGTGATGCAGAAACAGAGAACATCTGCTAATCCTTACACTTTCTGTAGAAAACTGTTCTCACATCAATGAACGCAGCACTTTTATAAAACATCATTACATTTATAAGCTTGATTTAAACAAAGTCTACAAGTTTCCAAATCAGTTTTATTAAAAAGGCTAAAGTATTTATTGTGATTTGTCGTCTGATTGGTGTAGAAATGGGATCCCTAAATTAGATCCGTTTGGGGGAAAAGCCTAGTTGAAAAAGAGGCGTACACATTTTTATGTTCAACACTTGAGCAACAGGAACTGGATTTGGGTCACTCTTTCTTTCTTAAAAAACATTTGTTGCATTAAGTGTAAGCATTTGTGATCCTAGTTTTCTTAAAATTAACAAAATTAAAGTGCAAACAGAAAAGGTGGGTAGTGAAAGAAAAATACTTTATGTTCCATTTTGGGAAGATTTTAATTTGTCTTTAAGGTTGTTTTCCTACCTGGTCGTCTGGTATATTTTTGATTGATTCAGGTCTAAAATGGAAACATTTGTTACATTTCCAGCTGCTGTGTAAAACCAGACAAACCAACCAAACCTTTGGAAAACTTGTTCCCCTCCTGGCCTTTGGAGGCGCTGAACCAAGAACCACTAAAGGAACAAACACAAAAACCTCCGAAGAAGACGACGAGCAAAAATTTCTTCTTCACAAAATGTAAACAAAAATGGAGTGGCATCAGATTTTAGCCGTTGTAGGATTTCTCTTATGTCTCTGGTAAAAGCTACTGCTAGCTTAGCGCGTTTGTTTTGGTTATATTTACCCACAATCCCCCTTTTTTGCAGTCCACTTCCTGCTTTCGGAGCGATCTGGCGTCACATTCAAACGGCACCAGAGTTCACTTTAATCAAAAAGAGTTTTTAGGTGAACCAGAATTCGATTATGCATTCACACTTCCTCAAGCGAACCGACCTTTGACTAGGCCAGAGGTCTACAACCTTTAAAGTCAAAAAAGCCAGTTTTACCCTCAATCCAGCTAAATAAAACTAATTTAGAGCCAAAAATGTTAAACATTTTGTGAAAACACTGCTTATAATTTTTTTTAAACGTCTAGTAGGGGGAGGCGATATGGAATTTGAATTTTATTCCAATATTTTGTATTATTACTGTGATAACAACAAAACTATTTAGGGAACTGCATGTCGCAGCATTCATAGTGCCACAAATGTAAATGCTGCTCTTGAAAAACATTCCTATTTAAAATAAGTTTCTTCAGGACACTTAAAGAAGTGTGATTTGTATCACCAAACTGCACATAAATACTTAATTTAATTCTATTTTCAAGTGTCACACTGCCTGACAGGACAGGATAGGACAAGTATTAAAAATAGTAATAATGATATTTTTTAATTTACTGATGTTCATTGATGCTCTTGTGAGAAAAAACTGGAGAGAAAATAGTAAAAATTACATTTTAATAAGTTTTTTGAATATTATATGAAATTCATTGTGATGAAAAATTTAAATTCTTAACATAAGGAATTTTTTCACTATAAAAGATAAACGATTCAATAAATTTTAAACGCCCACCCTTAATGTCAAGTAAAGAAAATTAGTTCATTTTATTTATGTTTTTAGATTTTAAACTAGAGAAAATCAACTTTTTTTGCATCGAGTGTATAGATACATTTCCTTCTATGTGATGTTATATTTGGGGGAAAATATTCTCTATTTTATTTCCTCTAAAGTTAATATAAATAATTATATTAATAATTAATATAAATAATTATATTCAAAATTGTTGTGATTTTTGTGATTGTGAAAACACACAGTTTCCAACCTAATGACTGTAAATACACAAATAAATGAACATTACTGTTTCAGCTCATGAGGGAAAATCTGTTGGAAGGACAACTGTTACTCATGCACTCCACAAACCTGGCTTCTGTGAACGATTTGCATGATTAAAAACAACTGTCTGCCACACGCCTCAAGTTTTCCATCGCTCCAAAGTAGTGACGGAAAACGCCCTGAATATGCCAGGCTAACTGCGAGAAAAAATAAAAGGGTGAGGGAAGCACCATGCTGTGGGGACGACCTTCAGTCTTAAGCAGAAACAAGTTGTTTCTTGTTTTGTTTGTGATTTTTAACAATTATTCCTTCTGGTTTTGGATGCTAAGCAGTTGGATTAATTTTATCCACTCCTACTTTTTAATCTTTTCTGCATTTGTTATGATGTGTAACCGTGGAAACAAGGTATTTTTTTTTACAGCGAATTAGCATGTCATTAGCTCGAATTACACCTAAGCTAAGAATCCCAGAGGAATTGGAAAAAGACGCTTCATGGATGCAGAGCAGAGAAACATCATCTTCCCGACTCCAACACCTTTTTCTACCTAAACGGACAAAAAAGATGTCAAAAGAGGAGCAGCAAAAGCAAATGAAATGGATTAGCAGCTGGTGGTTTCATCCACAACAGGTTACTGTCATTCAGCAACCATCTTAAGTCAGAAACCTCTTTAGATTCGCTGCAAGACTGACTGCTACTGGAGATCCTTCCTGACCACAGCATCACCATCCACGACAACTGGTTCAGGACACAAGTTACGACAACATCCAAGGTTTGGCAAGATAACAAATGTTACCAGACGATAAATTGTCCCAGAAGTTATTACGATAAACAATAATATTGTTGTTTTGAGAAGCATAGTAACAGTAATAACATTATAATGCAAAAACACATTCTAAAAGATAAATAAAATGTTAATTCTACATTTAACATTGGAACTGGAAGACATAAGTATACAAAATAAACAAACAACAAATACAATGAACTATGAAGTCTCTATAAACAAAATTTTTTAAAAAGGATGATTTAAGGCCAAAACAATATAGTGGAGACTTTTGTCATCCAGTTTCTCGTAGAAAGAGAGAAAAACAATAAATCGTGTAAATGAAAATTAATTAATGGATTTAAAACTGACAATATCTAGAAAATATGATACAAGATATCTGCATCAACATCGGTATCGGCCGATATTAGATTTCCAACATTTATTTCCATCTGGTTGCCGTTTGTTTCTGGAGGTGGAGCAAGGAAGTTGCCGTTTGTCATGTGACAGCAATAGTGATGCAGCAAAGGATTGTTCGTAGTTTATCTGAAGAACAGGAGATGTGAGCGGTGTAGACATTTTTTTCTAAGTTGTCAAAAGGTTAGCGAAATATAAGTAATATAGGTAAATATCAGTTATGAGTAGGTCAGGGCAATAAATCAATAAGAATATAAATCGCAATAGACACATGATAAATATCAATAGATAAAAAATTCCATATTCACTGAACTCTGATCCAAAGCCGCACAGCATTCTGGGAAATGTAGGCAAAGGAAAAACTAGCTGTACAACTTCTCACTACTTAAGCTGGTTTAGTGGCATCAACTCACTCACTCTGGTTACTTAGCAACAACCTTTTGAGTAACTTGCTCAGCAGCATTTAAGATATTTTAAAAAAACAAACTAATCAGTAATTATTGATATCCACTGATATGAAATGCTTATATCATGATACGTTTTCCAGCCATATCATCCATAACAGTAATACAAATATCGGCCCAAATTTTCAAATAGAAAACAAGCTTTTTTTAAATCTGTTTATGCATAATAGAAAATAAAGTAGCAAACTGGATAACACTAGCAGCATTTAACATAACATATATATGCCTGCATGCATTCAGACGGGAGTGAGGTGTGTTAGCATTCAGCTGCCATCCTTTGTTTCCAACACCTGGTCAGGTGTGCGTGAGCTCTCCCGCACACCTGGCTGGTGTAATGAGTCAGGAGGCTAAGAGGCTAATAAGAGCCTAGCCGTCCTCAAACCTCTTTTTAATGAAGGCTAGCAGCTGCGGGAGCTAACGCGGCTAGCTGCCACAAGTTGGGAAAGCTGGCTAAGGATGGGAAGAGAAGTTTGCGGTTAGGAGAACCGAAAACCGGGAGGCAGAAGCACCGGATAAAACCGGGAGGAAGGAAAAACGGAGACAGAGAGTCCTATTTGGTGTTAGCCCCCGCAGCTAGCTCAGAGCTAGCTTCTGTAATGTCACTGCATCGCTGCTGTAAATACATCCAAACAGCCGCCTGTCTCCTTTACACGTGTGGACAGCCGCTAAAAACTCCGTCTTCCCGGGGAGAGAAAAGCCTCTCCCCACGGCGGACAGCTCACCTGCTCCGGACTCCCGGCCGCAGTCTCACCCCGGCGAGCCCGAGAAGCGGAGAAAAAGAGGCGCCCGCTGCTTTTTTTTATTTCCAAGGACACAAAATCGCCATGACAGTTTAGAAAAATGCATAAAAAATTAGCACGCAACGGAGAGGGAGGGAGGGAGAGAGGGATGGGGAGGGAGGGAGAAAAGAGGAGTGGAATATCTATTTAATCCACATAAAGCTTCCAGCAGCCCGCACCGCGTTCAGCCTGGATGCGGGACTCCAGCTCCCGTCTGCACCCGCAAACATCATCGCCCCGCATCCCCAACTTAGAGGACGATTCTTACCTAAAATGGCCTCTGCAGCAGCCAAAACACAAACAGCCTTTTTTTAAATTTCACTGGGAAGTTTGGCTGCTGCAGCCAGCCTAACCTCGGCTCTCCGGATCTCACATTTTCCATTGGCTGCAGCCTTTAGCGCAGCTGGCTTCCCGCATGTTTCCATTGGTCCCGCAGCTGTCACGCAAAGCAAACCGAGCCGGGTTTGTCTGAGAGCTATCGCGGCACCCCCGGGCTGTTTCCTTTTTTCTTTTTTTTCACCCTTCTCACTGAATCGCATTGCTGTGTGTCTGGGTTTTGTTCTTACCGCAGAGCTGCGGGAGGATCCAGTCCGCTTCCCACCGCAGGATCCGGCGTTCCCCCCTCTAATGCAACAAAGCCGAGGGGTTTGCATTTCTCCGCCGCTGCCTGCTGTATCCACCAATCATGTCGCTTTTTGCTGCTCCATCATTGCCGGGTCTGAAGGGTGGAAGGAAAGAAAAGCAAAGCGGCATTCCAGGTTCCGCTTCCCGGATGCTCAGCCTGGCTGCGGGGCTGGAAACCGCTGGCAGTCGGTGCTCCGGCTTACGGTCACCGTAGGTAGGAAAAATAGAGCAAATTTCCGCCAAAAAACTCACAAATTTTTAGATTAGGATTAGACATTTTCTAGAGAGAAAAGTTGGACTTTCTTTGAGCTCAAGAAGATGTAAATGTGCAAGAAAAAAACTTGGCAATTTTGAGAATAAATTCAGAAATTTTTCAGAAAAAAAAAACTTGGAAATAACAGTCGAACACGTTTGATAAAAAACTGAAACTTTGAGATTAATCTCAGAAATTTTAGGAGGGAAAAAAAAACAAGAATATCAGCTGAGCTGAAAATAGTTGTAAATTTGTTAAAAAAAATTTTTAGCAATTTTTAGATTAACGAATCTCGGAAATATTTCAGAAAAAACGTTGAGATTCTCCGAGTTCAAATAGTTTGCGATAAAAAACATTCAAATTTCGAGATTTCTCTTAGAAAGTTTCTAGAAAAATCTTGGACATTTCTGAGCTCCAAAAGTCATAAATTTGCAAGAAAATAAAAATTGTGAGATCGATCTCAAAAACTTGGACATTCTTTGAACTCAAAAAATTTTACATTTGTGAGAAGAAAAAAAATTTTCTTGAAGTTTCTGAGTTCAAAAATTGTAAATGTGATTAATCTTGGAAATTTTCCAGAAAAACCCAAGGAAATTTTCAACACTAGAAGTTGAAATTACAAGGAAAATAATTTTTATTACATCTTATAAATCTTTCAGTTGTCAAAATTTTTTTACTTTTGAAACTAGGTTTCTAGGTTTTTCAGGAAGATTTCTGAGAATTACAAATTATTTCTGGAAATTGTATAACATTTTGAGCTCAGAGAATCCCCCATTTTTATTTTTTATTTTTTAGAAACCTTTTTTTTTAGCTCAATCTAAAATTTTCTAAATTTTTTTGGCAAAAAAATTACTTTTTTTCCTTCCATCTTATAATTACGATGGCCCTATTGCCATTTTTCAGCGGAAATTTAACATTTTTTTTCCCACAACATGCTGTCTGTAGGTGCCTGATTACAGGAAAACATTTCTTTGTCTCTCTGAGAATATTTGGATTTAAACTCCAAATATTCTCCAACCAGTTCCTATTTTGTCATTAAAACCTAAAAATCAGCCTTCATGCATAGGTTTTGCATTTTTACATTTCTTGACTGTTACGGCCCCTGGCCTCTTGAGGCTGTACATGCTCCTTTTTCTTTTGTTAAGCAGGATCAGCTGGGACAACACTTATTCTGATTGGTTGCCTGGAAGCTGCAGGAGACACACCCTTGGATCAGCAGATCGTGGCCAGCCAATCAGATGCTGATGAGCCTCACCTGTACCTTTAAAAGGCTCTTGGAACAGTCCTTCGGGGGGACAGCTAGTAGGAAGAGGTTCTGTAAAGCTGTTCCCCTACTTTTTGTTTGATGCTGCTTTGTAGAGCACTTGGAACTTTGTTTGCTACTGCTAAAGCAGTTTGATTGTGTGTGCTGCTACTAGCTTGTGCTAGGGAGGTTTGGTGTTCCCTTTGTGTCTTTTGATTTGGATTGTTTGAGTTACCTTTGGACTGATTTGTTTGAACTTTTGTAATTTAATTTGCACTGCTCAGTTTTACATTTGTTAGTCATTTTCTTTTGTTTCAATTGGGTTATGTTGTACTTTGTTTTGGTTCTGTGAAACCCTTTTTTGTAATAAATCACCTCTTTTATTTAATTCTTTTTCTCTGGACATTTTTATGTTACCGCCCCTGGACCCCTAGACCTTGGGAGCGTAACATAAGTGGGGGCTCGTCCGGGATCCTCGTTAAGAGGATTTCTTTGTCCAGAAAAAAAAAAAAAGAAAAAAAAAGGGGAGACATTTTGGGTTGTCTGTATCCAGCAACCATGTCAGTTTCATTTAGTTTGGAGCACTTTTTAGCCAACCCCTCCCTTGAGCTTATTGATAGCTACCGCAAGAGTGAATTGCTGCAAATTGTGGAGCATTTTAAGCTGCAGGTCCCAAAACAGGTCCTTAAAGGTGACCTAAAGGCTTTAATAGTGGAGAAGTTGGTGGAGATTGGGGTGATCAAAGAGCCTGATCTGCCTGAGGCTACTTTAGTGCCATGCCAAAAAGCCTTGTTTGTGGAGGACCTCAGAGATAGACCTAAGGTGGAGGAAGCGGTGAGTGACCGGGGGAGGACACCTCGCACACTCCCTCGCTATGATCCACTGTCTTCTGGGAGTTCAGAAGGACGAGATGGAGCTCGTTTGAAGGTGAGGTTGGCACGTCTCCAGATGGAGGCTGAGGAAAAAGCCCAGGACAGAAAAGCTCAATTGGAGCTTGAGATCAGGAGGCTGGAAATAGAGGCTGATAAAGCTATAAAGCTGCGTAAACTTGAGCTGGAGGCCCAGATTCAAGCACCTTCTGCCTCTATCACACCTGGTTCCACCACCATGTCTGCTATGCCGACATTAGTAAATGTATTTCCCTAGTACCTGCTTTCAGAGAATCTGAAGTGGACTCATACTTTGCAGCATTTGAACGCATTTCTAGTGCTTTGCAATGGCCTAGGGAAACCTGGCCTCTGTTGCTACAATGTAAGTTTTCCGGTAAAGCTCAAGAGGTGTTGGCAGCGCTCCCTTTAAAAGATAGTTTAGACTATGATCTCGTTAAAGCTGCTGTCTTGCAAGCCTATGAGTTGGTCCCAGAAGCTTATAGACAGAAGTTTCGCCAGCAGAAGAAAACTGCTGGACAAACTCATGTTGAGTTTGCCAGAGAGAAAGGCATTCTCTTTGATAAGTGGTGTGCTGCATCTAAGGTGAACAATTATGACGCTTTACGGGAGCTAATATTGTTGGAAGACTTTAAGAAATGCATACCTGATCGGGTGGTGTTGTATTTGAATGAACAGAAAGTGACCACTTTAGCATCTGCTGCTGTTCTTGCCGATGAGTATGTGCTTACCCACAAGTCCTCCTTTGTTGCTAATGAGAAGTCACATGTTAACTCCAGTCCCACATTGTTAAAACAACCATTCCAAAAGAAAGCCGTGAATGCTTTTACTGTCACAAACCTGGACATGTCATCGCTGATTGTTTAGCTTTAAAACGTAAAACACAGCCAAATTCCCAACAAACAAAAGGTGTTGGTTTTGTAAGAAAAGAACCCCGTACTAAGAGCACTGATTGTGGTGACAAATTACCTGATCCCTGTTTTGAACCATTCATTTTTGATGGCTTGATCTCACTGACGGCTGAGCCCTCTGATTTAAAGCCAGTACGCATCCTGAGAGACACTGGAGGTTCTCAGTCAATTATTCTCGCTAATGCCTTACCTTTCTCACCTGAGAGTGCCTGTGGTTACAACTCTGTTCTGAGGGGAATAGAGATGGGCTACGCTCCAAGACCAGTCCACCGGGTTTATATAAAATCAAAACTTGTCACAGGGTTTTTCTCCGTTGCCATCTGCCCAGATTTACCCATAGACGGTGTGGCTATGCTAATGGGCAATGACATAGCAGGAGGTTTAGTACTTCCCAGTCTGGAGGTTTTAGAAAATCCATTAAATCAGCCAACCCCAGACTTTTCAGATCCTGGGCTGTACCCAGCCTGTGTGGTCACCCGTGCACAAGCACGCAAAGGCGCTGATATTTCAATCTCTGATTCTGTGTTGATGTCTCCATTTTCCAGTGAGGGGGATGCTGAGAATAACGGTAACAGCATGATGTTACTTCCAGATTTGGTGGAGCTGGAGGAGCCTGGTTCACTTTGGGAGAAAGCATCCATCCCTATGACCAGACAACACTTGTCATCTGCTCAACAAGCTGATGAAACATTACAAAGATGTTTCAAGAATGTGGTAAGTGCTGATCAAGCCAATAAAGAGAAACAAGCTTACATTGTGGAACAAGGTGTTTTAATGCGTCAATGGTCTTCATCAGGTGCGGGAAGCTCAGACTGGGGTACTGTTAAACAGATTGTTATACCAAACACATACCGACAGAAAGTGCTATCTCTGGCTCATGAAAGCCAGTGGTCGGGTCACTTAGGTGTTACCAAAACATACCAACTTCTGTTAAAGCACTTCTTCTGGCCTGGAATGAAACGTGATGTTTCAAAGTTCTGTCAGTTGCTATGTGTGTCAAAGTGCTGGTAAACCAAATCAGGTGATACCACCTGCTCCATTGTGTCCTATTCCGGTGATAGATCAACCATTTGACCATGTCATAGTAGACTGTGTTGGACCTTTACCCAGAACAAAGAGTGGAAATCAATATTTGCTCACAATTATGTGTGCTGCAACGCGATTCCCTGAAGCAATCCCTTTGAACAAGATTACAGCCAAATCTGTGGTTAAAGCTCTGACAAAGTTCTTTTCTATGTTCGGTTTACCTAGAACTCTTCAAACAGATCAAGGAACAAATTTTCAATCAAAATTGTTCAACCAGGTAGCTAAGACATTAAACATTAAGCATGTTGTTTCCTCTGCTTACCACCCAGAGTCCCAAGGTGCTTTAGAACGATGGCATCAGACCTTAAAGTCAATGCGCAAATATTGTCTGGAAACTGATAAAAGTTGGGATGAGGGGGTCCCATTTGTATTGTTTGCTGCTAGAGAAGCTGTTCAGGAATCCCTGGGTTTCAGTCCAGCGGAACTAGTATTTGGTCACACACCCCGTGGCCCTTTAAGAGCTTTAAAAGAAACCTTCTTGGTTCCGGCCAAACGGTTCTAAGAAAAGTCTCACTAAGTATGTGCAAGCCTTCGGGAGCGTCTGTGTCAAGCTAATGATCTAGCTAAAAAGCATTTATCTGACTCTCAAAGGAAAATGAAGCAGCGCTATGATAAAGCCTCTGTCAAAAGAGTTTTTCAGGTAGGAGATCAGGTTATTGCGCTTCTACCTATTCCTGGCTCAGCTTTGTCTGCCAAATTTGATGGCCCTTATAAAATCCTAGAGAAAATTGGGGAGAATGATTATGTCATTGGTACCCCGAACCGGCGGCGTAAAACTCGTGTTTGCCATGTGAACATGCTAAAGTTGTACCACTCTCGTCCTGTTTCAGAACCTAGTGGAGGGTGTTCTCCGGTTGCAGTCATAAGTCAACCAGAAGTAGATGAGCTAAGTAATGCTGATGGCCTAAGAATTAATGATTACCCTGCACCCAAAACCCGCCGTGAGCTGCGTAGATTTCTGGGTATGGTTGGCTATTACCGGAATTTTTGCAGAAATTTCTCCTCAGTAGTGCAACCGTTAACAAATCTACTTAGCCCAAAAACTGACTTTGTTTGGTCAGATGAGTGCCAGAATGCTTTTGCAAGTGCTAAGTTTCTTCTTTGTCACACCCCAGTATTAGCTGCACCGGATCTGACCAGACCATTTAAACTAGAGGTGGATGCCAGCGCTGTTGGAGCTGGAGCTGTGCTAATACAGGAAGATTTACAGGGTTTAGACCATCCTGTTTGTTATTTCTCCCGCAAGTTCAACAAACATCAACTGAACTATTCCACCATTGAAAAAGAAACCTTGGCTCTATTATTGGCTCTTCAGCACTTCCACGTATACCTTGGTTCCAGTAGTTTACCTATTGATGTGTTCACTGATCATAACCCCTTAGTTTTCCTTTCTCGCATGTACAACCACAATCAGCGACTTATGCGGTGGGCATTACTTCTACAGGAATACAATCTAAACATTCAACATAAAAAAGGAACAGAAAACGTTCTTGCAGATGGCCTTTCCTTTCCAGGTTGTGAGTATGGTTTTTGTGTATATATATGTATGTGACATTTAGTAGTTTACAAAACTGGGTTTTGTAATTTAAGGGGGGGAGTGTTACGGCCCCTGGCCTCTTGAGGCTGTACATGCTCCTTTTTCTTTTGTTAAGCAGGATCAGCTGTGACAACACTTATTCTGATTGGTTGCCTGGAAGCTGCAGGAGACACACCCTTGGATCAGCAGATCGTGGCCAGCCAATCAGATGCTGATGAGCCTCACCTGTACCTTTAAAAGGCTCTTGGAACAGTCCTTCGTGGGGACAGCTAGTAGGAAGAGGTTCTGTAAAGCTGTTCCCCTACTTTTTGTTTGATGCTGCTTTGTAGAGCACTTGGAACTTTGTTTGCTACTGCTAAAGCAGTTTGATTGTGTGTGCTGCTACTAGCTTGTGCTAGGGAGGTTTGGTGTTCCCTTTGTGTCTTTTGATTTGGATTGTTTGAGTTACCTTTGGACTGATTTGTTTGAAACTTTTGTAATTTAATTTGCACTGCTCAGTTTTACATTTGTTAGTCATTTTCTTTTGTTTCAATTGGGTTATGTTGTACTTTGTTTTGGTTCTGTGAAACCCTTTTTTGTAATAAATCACCTCTTTTATTTAATTCTTTTTCTCTGGACATTTTTATGTTACCGCCCCTGGACCCCTAGACCTTGGGGGCGTAACATTGACAGAAAAACAAACTAATTCTAAGTGTCAAAGTTGGATTTCTATGACCAACCCTTGCATCAAAATCTAACATGGCTGCCACGTATTATCTGTTATTGATCATGTGGCTGTTGGTATTGATCTATTGCCCAGCCCCAAAGTTAATCAAATGTTTGCTCTGTCCATGAATCTCAAGACGCTCCTGGCCTCTGAATTTTATTATTTCTTTTAAATTTTTAGGTTTTAATTAAAGTCCTTAGACAGGACAATTAATACATTTCCTTCAATGGGACATTGTTTTCCCAATCCAATTTTATTTATAAAGCACTTTAAAAAAACCATAGAAAAATAAGAATAAAATACAAAATTTGACCAAAAAGACAAACGGCTACAATTACAATCGCAAAAATTAAGACTAATTAACGGACAATGACATAATGAATTCAACAACACATGGCATCATGTTTTTATTGCAAGTGAGAGAAAAGCATATAGTGGCAACAAAAAATATTTTTTCAACTGTTGATGTTAAAATATAATCTTTCTAATTTAAGATGTTGCTTATTCATTAATTGCGCCTCAAACCAACAGTTAGATTAATGCAACTGTAATTAATCCCAAATACCTTGGTAACAAGAGGCTAACATTATGCTTCTATTCCCAACCTCAGTAAATCTGAAAGTTTGTGGACTATGTTTAGAAAATGAGTTCAGTACAACATTTAAATGTAAAATTAGCTCAAATTAATAAGTTAAAATCATATATAAAACGTGGCAAATTACCACATGAAACCCTGTATGTGATCACATTTGTCTGAAATATATGCTGAAATGTGATACTTCTAAAGAAAACAGAGCTGATCCTAATGCATACTGCAGTTAAACATGGTAACAGGTCAAAGGTCAAGAGCATTGTTTTACTTACTACAGAAATAAATGTGTGGAGAAAACAATTTCTCAACTAAACAAAAGAAAAAACTTTTTATATTGCTCGACCTTCTCTCTATCAGTAACATCTACTGATAATTTCAGTCTTAATTTTCATTCATAATTTTTTATGTGATTTTTACTTAACCTTGCTGTTTTTCTAACTTATAGTTTCAGTTATCTTTACTTAAAGGGGCAGTTACTCATTTTCCAGGCAAATAACCAAGTAAATATGTTACATTCAGTTGTTATAAAAATGCTTCTTAATTTAACGCCTTGAAATTGGGCCTCTGTCTCTTTGAAACTCCTGCTCTTCCTGAAGCTCCGCCTTCAGAAACTCATCCCAATATGGCTCCTCAGTTAACCCTTTGACAACGTTTTTACCAGCGTTTCACTGAGAAGTAGCTCCTATAAAGAGCTCAGCAGTTTGCTAATTGCTCCTGGCTAGTCTGAAGGATCTCTGGCGGAAGAGTAAGTCCACTCAGGCGTTTTATCAGTGATGATTGCCATGAAGATTAAGAGTTTCTCAAACATGCATAAAAGAATCAAAGAAGCAATAGCGAATTTTTTGATGAAACTGTAGTGGAGTTTTACGTGATACTGCCCCTTTAATTTCTTTTGTTAATGTACTAGCTACAATTATTCAAATTAACAAAATTTTTTTAGTTGTTACGCAATTGATGAAGTACATTTAAGACATTTCACTGGTTTTTGACTGCACAAAAAATTTTAAGTAAATGTTTTGTTAATTTTTAGAGTGGTTTACTATTATTGCTATTCTGCATTTTCTTTATTTTCTTACTTTCTTGTGCAATGTTATTAAACATGCTTTTTATCATTTTAAATAACTACATACTCCAGTTGAATCAATGTTTGTACAATTTTTCAGATGATTTTTTGCAGAAAACACATTTTAAAACAAACTTCCACTGGAGAATCAAATACAGCTACAGAGATCGATGAATGAATTTCATGGATGGAAGGATTTCAGAGGGAAAAACTGGATCACTGCAGACAGAATATTAAATAAAAACAGAGAAAGTTGAATGTGAAGCTGAGGTTAGACTCATAGTAACGCTGCTGCAGTCACAGTGCAGCAAATGATTCCTGCAGACGCCCTCCCTGCATACATAATTAGCATGGCGGCCGTTGGAGATGTTTACCCGACTTTCAGTGTTTTGTGTCTCTTCCAGATGAAGACAGAAAAGCTGCAACATGCAGGAAAGAAAAAAACAACTTATGATTAAATGTGGATTTAAACTCCAAATTTTTGTTTGAAAAGCAACTAAAAAACTGTTTTTTAGTTGTCCTGATTTAATTTACTGCAAAATATTGTGGGGAAAAAACAAACTGTGGTGTTTGAAGATTAAATCTCAGGGCACACACTGTAAAAACTACAAAATCTCATCAAATAATTTTTGGTCTAGTTTAGAGAAAAAAATCTTAATTAAAAATAAGACACAACTAAGTCAAAGTGGCTGCATAGGACCCCCACACCACCAGAGGGCCCCCAAGAGCATCTGGCTAGCATGACAAAACGCATGTATAAACTTAAAATAACAATGAATAAACTATCTGCTACTAAACATGGAAAAATAATTTCTATGTTATTTTTTATTGTTGGTACATATAATCGATTTAATTCTCCCTGCTGTTGCCACGACTGGGGAAATAAAAGTTATCAATCTTGTTTACTGTAAATCTAATGTTTATCGGCTGATGTTACCTTTCAAATTATTATGGATCAGTAAATTCTTCTGTCCTGTTATGAGAGCCCACTTGTAATCAAATGTTTTATGTAATAACATTTAATTGTTGGTTAACATGGTTTTTTAATTACAAATTTCCGATAAGTATTGAGTGGATAATTGATGTGTTTTATTCAATTGAGATAAAGGATAGGGGTAAATAAATGTTCACTTCTTCCTACGGAGTAAAAAAGGGCTAATTATTTTATTCTTGGTTATGCATTCACAATTTCTCTTGTCCTACTGGTGATTTATTGTTTTTGCTTTTTAAAAATCTGTTTGATATAAATAAATAAATAAAACAACACTTAAGTACCACTCCAACTTTAACCTCACACTTGCTACATAAGGAAGTTTAGGAATGATGAAGAATCAGATGTTGACATGTTGGAGTGGGGGCCCACAAATGAAACTCTATGGGGCCCCAAAAGGTTTTGAACCAGTCCTGGATTTTTAAAAAGTTATAGATCAACTGGAAGATTATTTCACTTAAAACATGTGAAAAATGTCTTATAAGTGAAATAATAATAATTAAAAAATCAATATTAAGAAGTTCCCTTAAAACAAGCTCCTATTTCTTGCTGAAAAGTTACTAATAAGTTAGTTTTGTCTTATTTGAGTGTAATATTTGCACTAGAATCCAGACCAAAACTATTTGGGAAGATTTTGTGTTTTTACAGTTTGGTTCACAGGATTCATTGCAAAAAACACAAAATGTAACTATTTTTGTTCTAATATATTAGTACACTTAAAATGAGACAAAACTAACTTAGTAGTAACTTTTCATAAAGATATCGGAGCTTGTTTTGAACCAATATTTCATTAACATTGATGAAAATTATAAGTTAATTTTGGCTTATTTAAGAGTAATTAGATATTTGTACTAGAAATTAGACCAAACATTCTTGGTAACATTTTGTGTTTTTGCAGTGTTGAGATGATGTTTCTGTTTGATATTCATTTCATCACTAATAAAGAACAATTTTCAGCATTGTTCAAAGTTATTTTTTGCTTGTTTCCTAACATTTTACCGTTCATAATATCTAAAAAACTCAAAAGTTCCTCCATATTTTTGCCTCAAAAATCATCTCCTTCTCCTCTTCCTTTGTTCTCAAATTGAGGACAAACAGTTGCTCATAATTGCTGCAGCGGTGCTGAAAACCAGCAGGTGTTTGCAGATTTTCACAAGATTTCACACTCTAAACTCTGATGTCCGCTGCAGTTTCAGTTCTCCTGGTGAACTGGAGACATTTTAATCGCCAAGTTGAAGGAAAATTGAATTGTAAAATGGGGGAAAACTAAAAAAGAGGAAATGTTCTGGTCAGGAAAGAGTTAATGTGCTCCTGCAATCCCTGCAGATCCTGTCTGCTTTCTCCTTCCTCTCCTCTTCATCCCTCCTCCTCTGCCTCCCGCCTTCCTTCCTCCAGTCGCTTTGGCCCCGAGCCCAGAAAGAGCTGGAAGACCCAGCGCCGTTTTTTCTTTTTTTTTTCCCGTTCACCACACTCCCAAAAATGTCCCGATTAGTTCAGAGAGTTTCCTTTTGAACTTCCTCCTCCTCTAGGACAGAACTCAGCAGGATGTCCGCGTAAACGACCAAATAAAACTATTTCTGCATGTTTGTGTTTGTAGTGGTAGTCGTCTGAACTCGCGCTGTAACACCTAGTGAGCTAATGATCCGCCATGCAGCAGCAAACCTGCTCCTTTCTCTCATTTTGTGGTTTTAAAGATGCCTAAAACAAAACCCCACTGCCGTTTATTTAAAGGTTTGCAAAGAAAACGTAATGTTTAAACTGTGAAAAATTGTTCCCTCACCATAACGACTTCTTCTGGGCATTTTTGGTTTTTGGCAAAAGAGCATGTTTCCAATTTTAATATCAGAAAAAAATGCTGTAGTCTGATTATTTCATTCATGAAAAGACAAATTATCCAAAAAAAACTGGTTTTAAGTTAAATCACCAGTTAAATCCTCCAGACTCTGCTGGGGTTGCTAGGTAACGGACAGAACTCTGCTGGGGTTGCTAGGTGATGGACGGAACTCTGCTGGGTTGCTAGGTGATGGACGGAACTCTGCTGGGTTGCTAGGTGACGGGCGGAACTCTGCTGGGGTTGCTAGGTGACGGACGGAACTCTGCTGGGGTTGCTAGGTGACGGTCAGGTCTTAGCTGGGTTTTATAGGTTTTTAAAACAGCTCATTTTTCAGACAGCAAAAAACCTTAACATATTGACAATGTTGATGTTTTTTTTAAACACTTGAGTTGTTTTTAGATGCAGTTGAAACCCAAATGAAAGTACAAAGACGTGCAAACGTGCAATTTGCTTATTATTTCCCCTTTAAAATGAACTTAAACTTCTTTAAAGGGGCAGCATAGCGTGAAATCAACTTTGTTGATCTTTCCATCATCTTATAATGTCATCTAAAACAAACCTGGAGTATTGCCTTGATTATTTCATGCATGCTTGAGAAATCCTTTAATCTCTATGGCAACTACTCAGCTGTGTAAAATGCCTCGGTGGATGTAGACACACCTTCGAGGTGCAGCTCCTCCCCCACTCAGCTCCTTCAGACTAGCCAGCAGCAACTAGCAAACACCCGGTGAATATTTGAATCTAATTATACTATCCACTTTTCAGTAAAATGCTGGTGAAAATGTTAACGGGTTAATAGAGGAGCCATGTTGTGATGAAATCCTGAAAGCTGGGTTCCAGTAAGAGCAGGAGTTTTTAAAGAGACAGAGGCCGAATTTCAGGGAGTCAAATTACAAAGTTATATTTCTTTTAAGTCATATTTGATATTTAAAGCACTTTTATAACATAGTTATTGATTTTTGCTATGTGCCTGCAAAATAAAAAATAATTCCCCTTTAAGAAACAACATATTTTGCTCTGAAAAACAATGTTTCCATTGCTAAAATGTATCAAAAAACCAGTTTTTCTAAATTGAGGCAAATTTATCTTGGAAATATCAAATTGTGCAGCTATGTGGTGAATGGAACCACATCTAGTGAGAATAACAGAACAAACAGAAGATATAAGAAAAGAACCAAGAACTGATTGACACGGAAAGAAAACAGAAAGTAAAAGTTGAAACATGTTGGGATCATGAGGTCCCTCATGACTCGCTTAAAGAGAAGTATAACATTGACATTTCTGCTCATTTGCTCCTTTATGCTGCTGCTGCTGATGATGATGAAATTTAAAGACGAAAATAAAAAAAATGCAGATGTGGCGTAGAGGTAAGCGCGCCCCACGTTTGGAGGCCTGCAGTCCTCGACACGGCCGTCGCGGGTTCGATTCCCGGACCCAATAACCTTTGCCGCATGTCTTCCCCCCCCTCCTTCCCCCTTTCCTGTCAGCTTACTATGAAAAAAGGGACACTAGAGCCCACAAAAAGGAACCCTGGTGGGGAAAAAAAATAAAAAATATATATTGCAGATGTCATTTAAAGTAATCATCGTGTTTTGACTTGATTTGTTGCTTTAGACATACATCTCATGTAAATGTTGATTTTTCTTTTGTTTCTTTTCCCGATTGAATCTCTGTGCTCATATAAACAACAGAATATTAAACTCATTCTAGATTTAAAAAACATCTACATTAATAAAATTTTCTAAAAAGAAATTTAATTAAATGTATGAGGTTGAAAAGGCCAGAATTTGTGAGATATTTCAGAAAAAGGGATTAATCTAAAAAAATTGGACACTTTTATTTCAGCTCACAACAGTTATCTGGATGGTTTTATTTATTCGTCCCTCTGGAGTCCAGAGGGCCACATAAAAGGGCTGAAAGGACTAATAGTATTAATCGTGATTAATCGCTTATTGAAACAATCAACTAAATTAGTAATCGATTAATCATTAACTGGAGAATACAGACTCAAAAAGCCATTTGGGGGAAAAAAGACAACATATTCAGAGCATGTGAGTTTTGGATAAGTTTTAATTTCACGTGGTTTGAATTCTGGAAAAACAAAAAAAACTTTTTAAATTATAAACCACTTAATACAAAAATGGTCAGTAGATTAGCTGAGCAATGTGCTGATCCCAGTTCAGTCAGAAAAGAGCTTTTCACAAGTTCATGTCAAGTGTTCACTAAAGGAATGCCAATGTTGGGTTTTTAGTAATTAAATTTGAATAATATTTTAAAAAGGAACTGAATTATTCCTTTATTTGCATCTTTTAATGTATTTCCAACATTGCATAAAAAATCTGCAGAATGTGGCCATTTTTAACCAATCAATCATCAGAATAATTGATTAATCCATAGCTAAAATAGTAGTTGCAGCCCTGGTTTGATTATTCATTATATTAAATAGTTTAACTATTTTATTGTGCTTTCTCTGTAAATGTCTTTATTTACAAAAACGTAGCTTATTTAGTCTGTTTGACATGTTTAGTTCACCTTAAATGGTGGAAACCAGCAGCGATGAAACTCTGAGTTTAGTTTTTCAGGACAACAGATTCCACAGTGACGACGTGAACCTGCATCGCTGCTGTTTACGGTGGGAACGTAAAATAACGACATACGAGTTTCTTTAACAAGCAGGTCGGCAGTGAAGGCGGCCATGCTTCGGCGCTCCTGTATGAAGCAGTTCAGACAGACGCTGCTCCGCTGCTGCAGCTGCTCTCGGGGAACCATGTCGGCTCCTTGGCCTGGTCCACGGCTGTTGCCACGGTAACGGACGCTGATGCGCCGAGTCTTGGGCATGTCGCCATGGTGCTGCTGTGGAGGGCGGTTGAAACGTGCTGAAAACAACAGCAGAGAGAGAAACACAGATGCATTTCAGAGGAATATGCTAAACAGTTTTGTCTTTATCTATTTAATTTATTATTTTTTTTTGTTTGTTCTCTAATTGGTTATTTTGTCAATCAAAACCGCTTTCTGATAGTCTGTAGTGTTTGCTTTTTATGTGCTAGCTGACAAGTAATAATACTATTAACTATTGCCACACATTGTTGTTTTGAAAAGTTTCAGGATAATTTTCTGAGGTTTGGGGATTTATTTCTATTTAGGAACAATGTTTGATTCCCGAAACAACAGAATCTCCACCCTGAAATATTAAAATTTTCACAAGCCTGTGATGAAAACGGAGGATTCATGGGTAACTCAGTAAATACTCCGTCTTTCACGACATGTAATCAAAACCATCAGATTGCTAAATGAGCACCTACTCAGTTTTATTATTAAACATTTTATTTATGTTTACTGTTAGCAGCAGGATGGCAAATTATCTTCTCTATTAAAGCTGCAAATATTTGATGAAAACCTGGTGATTTCTTTAATAACTAAACTGTAGATAACATTAGTAAGTCAGGACTCCTAAAGCATGCTGCCTCAATTTACGGAGCAATATTAGTGCCATAAAAAAGTTATGACTTTAATATCAGAATTATTTAAATTGTTTATATTACTAGATACAGCAAATCTAGTCTTAAAGATCAAATCAACAAACAAATTTGAGAAAGGCAAATTCTGAGCTTTATCTCTAAACGTGGAAAACATGAAGGTTTACAAATCCTACCACAAGGAAGAGACAGTTATAAGATTATTTTCACATACTGGCAACATGGTTGACACCCAAGAATGTTTGATTATTCATTTGGATGTTGACATAGATTGGGACAGAACTAGGATTCTGAGATTAAAGTCAAAATTCTGAGATTCACCTACTTTGATGCAAACTTGTTTAACTTAAATAATGTAATAATAAATGACAAATAAAGTAAATTTTACCTGGATTTTTTTTTTTTGTAAATTTCTTTCTTTGCCTCCAAAACTTTGGATCCTCCCTCAGCCTCTTTGTGCTCCTTTTAAAGGGCCGGGCCCCCCATGCTGGGAATCACTGACATGAAGACAAAGTGAGTACGTCAACAAAATCCAAAAATAAAACATGCGGTTCTAATGACATTTACAACTGATACATTATTTCAGAAAGCCTCTTGGTGACTATGACTCTGATTTCTGATCTAAACAAACAGAAAATGGAAACAAAATAGAAACATTTTTCTGGTTTTTCATGAAAAACAAAGTTTGGTCTGATGGTAAAAATGTGTGTCATTTAGTAGCTAACAGCAGAGGGCGTCATGCTACAGAGAGAAAATATCCTTCTGTTTCTGCAGCACAAAAAACATATTTACATCAAAAAAGGCACCAAAAAACATTTACTGCATTCTTTTATCTTAATATAACTTGGTGTGGTTAATTTTTAAAATGGGTCCCAGGTGGGGGGGGAGGGGGCGCAGTGCCATTGCAGGGGGGAAGCAGTATGGATGAAAAAAACAAAACAGTTACACAAAAGTGTTTCACTGTAAAGATGGTTTGCAGTGAGTTTTGTTGCAACCTGAAGTGTGAAATAAACTTCAGTGGAGTGTGAAAACAAAATATGTGTAAAGGTTTATGTCTGGTTGAACGATGTGTGAGACCAGTTGATTTTGTTTTTCGTTTTTGGGGGGGGATTTTATTGGGGAGCCCAGAAAATCTTTGGGAACCACTGGGCTAAGCAATGGAGCAGATTACAAACCAATCAGGAGCTCAGTTTTCAACAATAAAGATTTAAAAATCACAAAAAGTGAATTTAAAGGGGACCGACTATGCAAAATTAATATTTTACAGTATTTTGTACTCAGGTTTATTTCACATTTCTAAACTTTTGTTGTTTTTAAATGAATTTAACCCAGGTTTGCTTTATTTCTCCCTCTCAGATGGTTTCTTAATGTTTAATAATCAGATTTATTTATTTCTGTTGACAGATGCTGTGAACGGATAGAAGATGAAAATCCTCAAGAAGGACAAGCAGCAGGTTTGTTCTTCCACTTTACTGAATTTAACCTCCAGAATGATTCGAATGATCAGGTAAATCTCACACATATTCTGTTTAATCCAGTTTAACACCCAGTTAAACCTGGATTACTGCTGTGTGAGTTTTGCTAACTAATTCCCAAAGAGGATTATGGGAAATCATATGAGGGATGTTTTCAGCTTGGCGTTGTTTGGATCCATCAGCTTCACTGTTTTGTTTTTTTTTTTAAATATTTTGATATTTTGCTCTACTTTTTTTGTCAAACGTTTGTGCTACATTTGTGCTGGTTTGTGCAGCAAAATTTTCGTTTGTGGTGCTTTGGCTTTGAAGATATTAAAGTTTAAAGGTCAAAAGGCCAACCCCCTCGTTTGGGGCCTGCAGCAGCTGGGCGTGGACCTCCTGGGCGGGTTCTACGGCCCTGCAGGTCCAGGTGGGAGCGCGTACCGAGGCGCCCGGCCCAGTGGAGATTTTAACAGGATGTAGAGGAGAGCCGGGTCTGTTGATCCGGAACCAAATTGAACACAAAAAATAAAAAAATAAAGTACATTTTCTATTAAAAATTATAGATACTTTTAAGCAGCATGATTATGTCCCAGTAAATACATGTCAACTAGGGGTGCAAACCATTAATAAACTCATTATTGTCGATTAATGGTTCATTAGATGATGAACCATTAATCCAGTGAATTGAGTAATAAACTAGGGGTGCTCACACTTTTTCCTAAAATGACCAACCCAAAGCGATCTACTTAAAAAATGCAAAACCATTTGACGGACATGAGCACAACACATTTATTTAGAAATATATTGAGAATTCTTTATATGTTTTACTCCGGGTCGACCCGGGTCCATTTAATAATGGCGTATTAAGTTTTGTTGTGCTGCTTTTGACCAAACAAGGCCTGAGTTAATTCCCGCTCTCCGGGTAAACTCAACCCACGCTCGCCACAGTTGTTCTGGTCTTCTCAAACTTTGCCAGTTTTCTAGCTGTTCTGCTGAGGTAGTGACATCAATTTGTGACATCACGCAAATTGACATCATAAAGCTTTGATGTTTGGAGCTTTGTGTATGACAAAGCTGAACTCTTGAATTCTAAGTCACATCCATTTCAGAAGAGAGATAGATAGAAGTAGCAGGATTACCTCCTAACAAGAGACTGAAAACAAGTTTCCAAGATAAACAGGATGCCAACAAAAGAATTACCTGCCATTCAGAAATTTGGGATACAAATAAGTCTGAACTCAAAGAAAAACATGGAACAGCGTTTGGATTTGTTAAGAAAAAGCGAATCAACAAAAAGTCAGAGAATTAACGCCTCATCTTCTGATTCTGGGACCTACAGAGATAAAGCAGTTCCACGACGTCATGAAACAAATCAACATGATGTCCACTGTCTTGGACCAAATAAACAGTGCCTTGAGGTAGGAAAACACCGATCCAGAGGAAGAAAACCAATCAACAATGAGTGAGAGCAGTAGGTCCTCATTTTCTGATTCAGGGACTGAAAAAATATGACAGACATTGGCTACAGAGACCCAGAAACTCAATGGCATCTTGAAAGATGTCAATATGATGTCCATCAAGAGACAGATGCTGATTAAGACAAATGAGGAGCTCAAGATTCAACTTATGGACACAGAAAAAGCTGCATTTGAAAAAGGAGAGCTGCTCCGGGCAGGGGTGCAACTACATATTTATAAGGTGGATGCGAACATCTCACCGGCGCCCCCCCTAGACATAAACTGGTACAACTGCCTGTGAGCTGCAGGTCTGAGGCTTTTTGTTAGCATGTTTTCTATCATTCTTATAGCTTGATAGGAAGCCTTATCCAAACTGGCAACCCACATTAATAAAATGGTGAAATAATATTGACCACAAAACACTTTTTATAAAAGATATCAAAATTTTGCCTAGAAAATCCTGACAAACGTTATTACTGTTCTCTTCACAATATTTATTTACTATTAATCTATTTGTATGATTTGTTCTTTAAATTGCCATCTATGTTATTTTTTGGTCTCAGGAAACGACTGAGGGATGAAGAGACTGATGTCTGGTTCTTTAGGTTCTGCGGTTCCTCTCCTGATCCATTCTGTCTGATATCAAACCCAATGAGTGCCACTGAGTGTTTATTTTAATGCCCCATTATACTTCACTGTGATTGTTTAGCCTGTGTCTTCCCACTACCATCTATATTTTTACTCCTTTAGTGGTTGACATATTTTTAGGCAGAAAGAGAGCATGTACTTTTGTTTTTTTCCCATCCTAGCATATCAATCAGTCTGTTCAAAGAAGGAGTACTTTTTCTTTTGGGGGGGGTGTCTTTAAAGCTGGCCTGTTATTCTTCCTTGCAGAAAAGTTCTCGTGATGTCACACTTGTAGCTGACAGCCATCTTGGCAGGCAGTTGCAATGGGGTTGCTATGACAACAATAAACAAGCCACAAGGTTAGGACTAACTCTTGCCTTGATCCTATCCAACTTAAAAATAAAACAAGTGCATTACAATTAGTCTCCATCCCTGGGTAAGAATAAGATAAATATCGGTGATATTCATTGTAGTACTTTCTGCCAAACTAGCAAAGTAAGTCAGCAGCATTATGACCAATTGTTTCTGATCCTCTCTGAAAAAGCGACTCCGACAGCGACATCGGCCTGGTGGCGTACCCTATGTGGATAACGTGGAGGACAAGATGGGGGAGCTGGAGGAGCAGGACCCCCCGGAGAGGGAGCAGCAGAGGCGGACGCAATCCTGCCGCAGCCGCAGCCCGTCCTGTTCGTCCTCCGATTACAATGAGGAGACGGAGCAGGAGATGGACATGGACGTACAGGACATGAGCTGGACGGCTGAGAATTAATTTTTGTTGTTGTTGTTAAAGCTCTGGATTTTGTTGCAAATTTCTACAGTTTTAATTAAAGAAAATAGTTGTACTTATGTGAATGGATTCATTTTACATTTTTGTAACATGATAAACAAGATTACATCTCTAGGGTCAAAGGTAGTTTAATGCTAGCTACGTCATCAAGGGCTTCGCTTCCAATTTTTTCTGATAACGGTTGTTTTAAACTCCGAAGCTTTTTCACTCCAACTGCAAGTCCAGCTCTGTCGCCGTGCTGTGGAGTTAAGCGACTTCAGCTCTTCGCAAGACAGGTAAGAAAACACTTCATAGAAAACATTTTGAAGCCAAAACCTAGTCTGGAAATGCATGATGCTATAATTTAGCATTATAGCATGAGCTCTTAGTGCTGGTTAGCCTGGTAAAATAACGTTACCTTTACGTTACTAACTCTGGTATATTATAAAGCTAGCATATTGCAACGTTATAAGTTACGTGTCTGTAAATGAGGTGAAAGATTTTTTTTTTCTGTCTTTTTTTTTTACTTTATTGTGAGGTGAAAGATAGGAAAATATGATGGTGTTGTTTTTTGAGCTGGTTCGGAATTAACGTTAGCTAAGGTGCTAATTTTACCGTTGAAGGTTTTAGCTTGACTTTTGCCGCTTAATCTTCCTCGGGCTGCTAGCTTTGGGTTGAGATAAGCTCAGCGCGGGAGTGTCTGTTAGCATTGTTGTTACATCCTTTGTCGAACAATATAACTTTAACTGATAATTGATCCCCTTTATTTTTCCCCTACTCAGAATTACTATTCTTAATATTACTAAAATATTGGAATCGGCTGAAATTTTCAAGCCTGTAAATCCCAACTTTTGGTGTAAAAGAAAGCAGAAATCTTTCATTTCTTTTTAAAATCAAATATATTTGTATATTTTTCCAACTGACATTCTTAAAACTAGATCAGTCAGTCTGATGAAATCCTCCAGATTTTATTCCCTAACTGCGGCGTCTCAACCAGAGTGCCTACTGCTGGAGAACGTCGTCCACCACTTCTCCTTCCCCTGCATCCTGGACCTGAAGATGGGAACCGGCAGCACGGCGACGACGCCTCTGAGGAGAAGGCAGCCCGGCAGATAAAGAAATGCGAACAGAGCACTTCGGCGAAGCTGGGCGTCAGAATGTGTGGCATGCAGGTAGAATGGCGAAGGAAACGCATCAGGATAGACTGCGGAAACTCCTATCAGTCTATCTTTCATTAACCCAACGCTCTAAACGGATCATCATTTGATGTTGTCCTCCTCCTCAGCAGGAATTGCAGGAGCCATGTGTCTCCCTCCCCCCAACAGCATGGACAGTAAGCAACAGGGGCCGGTGACAGGGGGAGTGGCTTTACCAAACCCACAAGATGGAGGCGTTTTTCTGGAGCCCTTCATACACCAGGTGGGCAGCACCCAACAAAAAGCCCTGAATACAAAGAACCTGACATTTACGCTGCAAAAACAGAAAGCTTTCCAAGTCATTTTAGTTTTAGATGCAAATATCTTAGTACACTTGAATTAAGACACATGAACACAACTTATAAGTAATTTTTTATCAAGACATAGCAGCTTGTTTTCAGCCAATAATTCCTTAATATTGACGAAAACGTTTTAGTTCCATTGTCAGATGATTCCACTTAAAACACTTATGGGACATTTTTCCCGTAAGTGAAATAATCAGCCAGTGAATTTAGTACTTTTTTTATCAATATTAAGGAATTATTGACTATAAACACTTAAAAAAAATACCATCCAGCTGTTTTCTGGCAATAAGTAAATGTTTGTTGTGTGTCTGGAAGATAAACTGTTTCAAAAACTTTCTGAATGTAACGTCACAAATCAGCACCTAGCAACCCCAGCAGAGCTCCAGCATGTTTGGTCAGCTGGTTTTACCTCATTTTGGATTTAAAGTGACAGGACTCCCTAAAGCAGCTCAAAAAGAGGGAGAACTGATCAGACTGAAATCTCATTATCCAAGAATCATTATGAACATGTTAGACATGTCCTAACATGTTCCAGGAACCATAACAGGTCACCTTTAAAACAAACACCTGTGTCTTGCTGAAAAGTTGTTTCTGAGTTAATTCAAGTGTTCTAAGATTTGCACTAGAAACTAGACTAGATATTGTGTTTTTGCAGTTTGTTTATTTCTGTAAACCCAGGATGCCTGACAGATTTTAATGCCTGTGTGTGTGTATGTGTTGCAGTTGGGGGGGTCACACCAGCATGGTGCAGTACGATGACCACACCGTGTGTAAGCCTATGATCAGCAGAGAGCACCACTTCTGAGTCTCTGCCTCCTAAGATGAAGGAGTTCAGCCCGAGTATAAAGGTCAGTGGCCGCTCTCTGATGTTTCGGATCAGAACCGCTGGGCTCATTCAACTGTGCTTTTCATTGTAAACTAAGTCTTTGTTATCTACTCTTTTGCACTCTGGTCCTGTATATATGCTTTTGCACCACGTGGCAATGTCAGGAAGGGGAAAATCCCGTACTATTCAGACACAGCTAAAGTCATGCTCACAGGCCTCGGCTTCTTTGCCGCTAGAGCCATGTGCCGTTACCGCTCCGACTCAAATTAACCCGGACGTCGATAACCTAAAGCTCGAACTGCTGTCTTCTTTGAAAGAAGATATCGCTGGCATTATTAAGAAGGAACTTCAAGAGGTTCTTGGAGATGCGTTGTCATCCATTAAAGCTGAGGTACAAGCCGTGAAGACGCAGCTAGCAAGTGACTATGCTGCTACTGATGTGACTGCTACTGTTAAGCTAACGGCTACGGTGGGAGACGTGGAGGAGGCGCTCACGGGTTGCACTGATGACATTGCCGGTATGAAAACTACTCTGGAGCAGCTTACGGCTAAAGTCACGATGTTGGAAGAAAAGTGTGAGAACTTAGAGTCAAGATCGCGCCGCAACAATATCAGGTTCATCGGCGTGGAGAAGGGCGCTGACTCCTGCTCACCTACCGCTGTGGCTGCGCTACTGAAGGAAGCGCTCGGGCTGGAAAAGGAACCGCTGGTGGATCGGACTGGAAAAGGAACCGCTGGTGGATCGGTCTGATCGCTCTCTCCAACCCAAACCGAAACCAGGCGAACGACATCGAGTAATTGTGTGCAGGCTTCATTACTACAGTGACTGCCTGGACATTTTACGTCGTGCGAGGGAGCGCCAGCGGATTAAAGTCGGAGCCGGGACCATATCGATTTTTCCGGATCACACTGCAAAGGTTCCCGGGGCTCGAGTAGCCTTTAATGAGGTAAAGCGGCTACTTCGTGGCATCGAAGGGATCAGGTACGGACTTTTCTACCCAGCGGAGCTGCGCATTACTTACAATGGAGTTGTAAATGAGTTCACTTCATCCGAGGACGCAAAGCAATAGTTCAGACAACAGTACAATTCTCGCCCACTGACGTTATAGCTGATAAATATGGCCGATATGTGATAGTTGCTGGAGTATTGATGCAAAAAAAGGTTCTTCTCGTGAACATATATGCTCCAAACATTGATGATGCTGAGTTTGCAAATAGATTATTGAGTAGCCTCCCATTTCTGGATTCTCATTTGCTAATTTTAGGGGGTGACTTAAATTGTGTCATTGATCCAGAGTTAGACCGATCTAATCTTCGTAATTAACAAAATCTTTAATGGCTCAAACATTCTCTGATTTCATGAAGCAGAGTGGTCTTATTGACCCGTGGAGATCCCGAAACCCAACCAGTAAAAAAATGTCTTTCTTTTCCAGGGTTGCACCACTCTTATTCCAGAAAATTGATTATTTTGTTATTGACCAGGCTCTCAACGCATGTGTAGTTTCCTCTGATTATTTGAGTATAATGATATCAGACCATACTCCTTTATTATTAGATATTCAGTTGACTTCTTATAAACGTAGTCGACCGTTGTGGCGGTTTAATTCCGTTTTACTGGCAGATGAAGAATTTTGTGACTTTATTTCTAATGCAATTGATGAGTTTCTGGTGTTTAATAAGAATGATTCCACTTCTCATTCTCTGTTATGGGAAACACCTAAGTCCTATCTCAGAGGAGAAATAATTTACTACACATCTCTGTCTAATGAAAGACATAACTCAAGGCGTACTGAATTGGCTATAGCCATTGCTAAACTTGATCAAAGATATGCCATAAGTCCCTCACCAGAATTATTTAAAGAGCGTATGGGTGTTCAATCAGAGATTGAGTTAATTTCTACCAAAGAAGCTGAACGCTTACTTTTACACAGTAAAGGTTCATATTATGAATACGGCGACAAGACTGGGCATTTATTGGCACATCAGTTAGTCAGGTCAACTCTCGTATAATAGTATTCAAAATACTCAACAAGTAATTACAACCGACCCCACCAAAATTAACGACACCTTTAAATCATTTTACTCTTCCTTATATTCATCAGAATTTCCCACAGATAATAATAAAATGGAAGAATTTTTTTCAAAGTCTTTCCATTCCTGCTATTGATATTGATACTGCCAGGAGCATGGATTCTTCACTCAGCCTTGTGGAAGTGATAAATTCAATAAAATCGCTGCAGTCAAACAAAGCCCCTGGCCCTATTGGCTATGTTTAACGAATCTTTAGAACGCAAGACTTTACCTCCAACATTAACACAAGCTACTGTAGTTTTACTTCACAAAAAGGACATGAACACAACTTTATGTGGTTCTTACAGACCATTGTCCTTGTTAAATGCAGATGTAAAGGTGCTAGCCAAGTTGGTTGCTTCTTGTTTGGAGAAGGCCCTCCCTTTGGTTATATCTGAAGAGCAAAATGGTTTTATCAAGGGGCGTCAATTATTTTTTAATACGCGCACCCTTTTTAATGTTATCTATTTAAACACTCCTTTGATGTGCCCGAAATGGTCATTTCCCTGGACGCTGAAAAAGCATTTGACAGGGTGGAGTGGGAATACTCGTTTGTGGTTTTGAAGAAGTCGTATTTGGTTTGTTTCTTGGATTCGTCTCCTTTATACAGCTCCTAAAGCCAGTGTCCATACTAATGATATATACTCGGATTATTTCTCTCTTGGGCGTGGAACACGTCAAGGCTGTCAGTTGTCGCCTTTGCTCTTCATTATTGCAATTGAGCCTTTGTCTATCGCATTGCGTACATCCCCCTCATTTAGAGGGAGTTTTCCAAATGGGACAGAATATGCAGATGATCTGTTGCTATATGTATCTAATCCCACTACTTCTGTCCCCACTGTCTTGCATATCTTAAATAATTTCAGCTCCTTTTCAGGCTACAAATTGAATTTGGAAAAGAGTGAATGCTTTCCCTTAAACACTACTGCCTGTAGTCTTCAACATTCTGACTTTCCATTCAAACTCAGTCTCACAGGATTTAAATATCTTGGTAGAAAATGTGACACGTTGTTTTGTGAAATTTTAGACAAGATTCGGAGGTGATCGGTGGTAAATAATGAGGCAAATACAATTTTCTGCTAGAATAAAATGTGTCCGTTTTAATTCCGCCACAGAAATACAGAAAAGAAACACAAAATACACACTTCAACTGCACACGTGATGCTCAAAACAAACACTGATTCTGCTAGAACGAGTGTGTCTTTTCACCCCGCCACAGAAATACAGTAGAGCAAAAATACACACTTCAACTGAACACATGGTGCTCGATTCATTTAAGTTTCAACGCTCTTATGGTGACATGTGACTGGAGAGCCGGCAGCCTGGTACAGCTAGCATCCACGTAGCCGGGCGTTCGTGCTCAAAACCCACGGCAGACTCTGCCAGAACAAAGGACTTCCAACTCTTTTATATTTTTCAACAATCGACATGGCGTGAGGGGGAGAATAGCATGTTCTCCCCCTCAGGCGAGCCACCCAATCAGAGCACAATTGCCCTCTGTCCACATGATCAGCGCATGGTCAGCTGTTCAGAGTCATTCATTCAGAGCGCGATGGCTCCCTTATCACGTGATCGGCGTGTGTTGGAAGCGTGATTCCTTACCGCTGTCCGTTAGTTCATGACGTGGTCAGCTGTCCACGAGTTCAGGACGTGACCATTTGCTGCTGTCCACGAGTTCAGAACGTGATCATTTACAGAAAACATTCAATACATATTATACAGATGATTATCAAAGAACATAGAAATATAAGGAACGTACATAGAAATAAAGAACCTAGAAATACCCCATTACCATATCACACGTTCTTTATCTGGCCTAGCTTCTGCTAACTTTTCACCTCTTATTACTGTGACTGTGTCCGATTTCCAGAGTTGGCGTAATCTTCCTCTCTCCCTCTTGGGTAGGATTATTGTCAAAATGAATGTCTTACCTAAATTTCTTTTTCTATTTCAGTCTATTCCTCTTTTTATGCCAAAATTCTTTTTCGATTCTTTGGATCGGTTGATTAGTGGGTTTATACGGAATGGGAAACCTCCTCGAGTTCGTAAAATATTATTGCAAAATTGTAAACTCAGCAGTGGACTGTCATTGCCCGATTTTCAATCATATTATTTGTCTGCTCACATACAAATAATTAGTTATTGGTTAAAGTCGTCCAGTGCAAATTAGAACTATCTTCGTGTGCTAGGTCTTCATTACCTGGTCTAATTTTTTCTTCATTACCTATAAAACCGTCTTTATTCACTAATAATCAAGTTGTTCTTAATACACTGAAAATCTGGTTTCAATTTAGAAGGCGTTTTAAGTTTGTTGGTGTCTCATCTTTATGCCCCTTGACTAATAACCATTTGTTTCCTCCGTCTCTTTCTGACCCATCATTTTCAGTTTTGTATGATAGGGGTTTAAAACAAATAAGAGACCTATATACATCAAGAGTATTTGATAGCTTTGCGAATTTATCTTCCAGATACAATTTACCTGGTACACACTTATTTTGTTATTTACAAATTCGGAATTTTGCCTCTAAATGTTTCCCAAATTTTCCTTCTATACCCCCTGAACAGCCCTGGGAAAAGGTTATTGCATATAATCCACTTCAGAAAGGTATGATGTCAAAGATTTATTGTTTTATTTTAAATCTAAGGGTTGATTCTAATGTTAAAATTAGAAATGCATGGGATAAAGAGTTGGGAATCCAGCTGACCCAAGATATTTGGGATGATGCCATTGACAGAATTCGATCTTCCTCATCTTGTGCTCGTCTTAGTTTGATTCAATTTAAAGTTGTACATAGGATTCATTTCTCTAAATCTAGGCTTTTCAGATTTACCCGGATGTTGTAGATATATGTGATAAATGCAAAGGCTCTCCATGCAATCTTGGCCACATGTTCTTTCTTTGTCCCAAATTATATAATTTTTGGTCTAATTACTTCTTAATTATGTCTTCTGTTCTGAAAGAAAATTTGCAACCTTGTCCATTTGTTGCCATATTTGGTATCCTCAACACTACTTTAGTGCTAAGTGCTGCTCAAATGGAGATTGTTGCTTTTACATCTTTATTGGCTAGACATACTTTACTGTTACACTGGAAGCGTGAAAAAATGTCCCTCAGGACCCCTCTGGGTTAAAGACATGATGGTTTTTTTTAAGCTTGAGAAAATTAAATACACCCTTCGAGGGTCTACACAGAAGTTTTACCAAAAATGGCAATGCTTTCTTTCCTATTTTTCAAACTTAGATGTTTTGCCCAATTGATGGTGCCTGCTGCTGAATTTTGTGTTGGTTATATGGGTAGTCATATTTGATGACATACCCAGTAACCGCCGCACTGTTATTTTCTTTTCCATCAGGTTGACTGTGAGCTGAGATGGGAAATGAGAAAATCTTTCATGGAGCTACGGCAGGTTCTCGTCTCGAAAGTCCTCTAGAATATGGATCAGGTTCTCCAGTCCAAACACGTAGCCCTAGTCCGGGCCTTTGTGCAGGACCTTGTCACAGAGGAAACCCCTGACGGTGGAGTGGGCAAAGTCGATCATACAAATGTCCACCAGAGGGGGCTGCTGAGGCGGCTGCAAAGAGGGACATTTTGACTGGAGCAGGGCACAAAGGGGCAGCAGACTGGTGGGAGGGGGGGGGCGCCTGGCGCCGAATATCTTGGTCCCTGAGAGGACCGAGGCGCCAGGTCCGAGTCCTGGTCCTGGTTGAAGTCCGTTTCACTGGAAATGTCGGCGTGAGGAAAGGGAGCGGTGTGGACATCTGCAGGGGCGGCGCTCTGCAGGGGCGGCGCTCTGCCCAGGGTCGGGCGGCGGGGCGTCTTCAGACTCCTGCAGCAGATCGAGAAGAGTCAGTCAACCAGGTCCGAAGCGGTCCAATTTATAAACTAACAGAACCAGGAAGGTCTCACACCTTATAGTCCCATAACAGTTGTTACATTTTCAGCTGCTCTGAGTCAAACCATCCAAACTAACTGCAAAAGCTGTTCCCCTCTTTCATGTTGTTTCCTTCAGTGGTTCTTGGTGCAGCGCCCCCTCAGGTAAGGAGGGGAACAGGTTGCCCAAAAAGTTTGTTTAGTTTAACTCCACAGCAGCTGAAAATGTAAGAAATGTTGTCATTTTGCTCCCAATTCAAACCAAGTCTATCAGGTGTAAAAACGGTCCCGTTTCTGAATTCAAGGATTGTGGGAGAAAACTGGAAAACTCGGAGGGAACGCGGGCCGGGGTTCAAACCCAGAACCTTCTTACTCCAAGGCGCCAGTGGTACCTTGTAATTTATGACATTACTGTGATTATTATTAGTTTAGTTATTGATTCTACAGTCAGAAACAAGTAGAGTATCCAAAATTGTAAAAATAAGAGATTGACATTTTACTTTACTTTTTACTTGGATGTCTAAAACAAAAATCCTCAATAAGAGTAAAAAAGTATTTGGTAAGAAGGTAACTGAAGTATTTAGTAACTGAATAAAATGTAAATCATTTAATATTAAAACATTCTCACTGGCGATGGCTAGCATTGGTTTTACTGTCAAGTTGTCAACATAACACACTAAATCTTAAATGTATGGAAGGAAAAAAGGGAAGCAGTGCTTTGCTGTTACTTGTTAACATGACAAGAACTAGACAATAAGATCAGGAAGTTTTAACTAAGAAAAATAGCAAGGTATAAGAGAGTAAGTTAGCTATGCTAGCTTGACTTTGACAACTTTAACTTATAGATGTGCTGCAGAATTCTGTGTTTCAGTTCAGTTAAAAAAATACAATAAAGCAAAAAGGGAACCTAAACACCAACTGACAGATCATCAGTAGTGGTGTTTAAATGAGCTAATCAACCACCGCACTGTTAGAATAGCTAATAGCAGCGGTAGCTAATCCACCAGTGATTTCTTATAAATAATCACATAATAAAGACTTAATTAGAAACCTGCCCACCTGCTCACCTTTCCCTCGTAGATGATGAGAAGAGAGGAGGAGTAGAAGCGGTAGGACTCCTGCCTCTCTAGCACCACCTTCAGGTTGCGGAGCTTGTTCAGGATCGGCTCAAAGACGTCCCGCCTCAGGTCCTTCCCGTTGTCCAGGAACTGGCGGAAGCCTTCCTTCGACAGGCCGCGCCCATAGTACTTGTTCTTGCACAGGTATAGGGCGGTGTAAGCTGGTACACCTGCAGGGTGTACCAGCTTAGCACCATCTTCAGGCTGCGGAGCTTGTTCAGGATCGGATTACAGACGGAGCGCCTGGCGGAAGCCTACGACCGATAGGTCGTGCCCATAGTACTTGTCCATATACTGGTAAAGGATTTAAAGTGTATTCATTCCAATTACACACCACCCTGGAGCAGAAAAACACCGCCTTGGAAGAGGAAAAGAGGGAAGAGGGTTTATAAATTGGACCACTTCAGACCTGGTTGACTGACTCTTCTCGATCTGCTGCAGGAGTCTGAAGCCGCCGCCCCAGCAGATGTCCACGCCACTCCCTCCTCATGCTGACATTTCCAGTGAAACGGACTTCAACCAGAACCAGGACTCGGACCTGGAGCCTTTGTCCTCTCAGGGATCCGGACATTCGGCGCCAGACGACCCCCCCCCCCCCTTTCCCTTCCTGCCCAGCGTGACGGACCTCTGCCTCTTTCTGCCCTATTGTGTTAAGATGTACTAAATATAGGTGTAGAATAATGAATAGTTTCTTGCTCCCAGATGGACAGAAGAAAAATGATAGATCAGAGGAGGAGACAAAAATGCAGTCAACAACACAAGAGGGACAACAGTCAGAAATAAACACAATGGATGAAAACGCAGAGCAACATGTCAGACAGAGGCCATTCACATTCTTAATGGACCTTCCACACCCAAATGACCCAGCACCTTGCAGTTCAAGATAAAATATGATGAAGCATTTATCCAAAATTGTGTAAACCAAGGACCATGCCAACGAGAGCTATCATTTCCTAAAAATGAAGAGGGGAGGTCTTTTCAGAAGAAATGGTATAAGAGTAACCCATGGCTGGAGTATTCTCCCAGTTTAAATTTCATGTTTTGTTTTACCTGCCGTCTTGAATGAAGAAAAGTACATGTACCGCAAATCATGGAAGACAACAGGATTAAACAGATGGAAGAAAGCATTACAGAAAATTAAAGAGCACAGTGCATCAGAGTACCATATGTGTGCTATGGTAAAGTGGGACACTTTTCAGAAAAAAATCACTGGAGGCAGCTTTGGCAATAGGTAATTTTCAGTCACAAGCTGCAAAAGACAAAGAAAAGCAGGGAAACAGAAATTTTATCTCGGTTGATTGTCATTTAGATGATGAGACTTCAGGAAGCCTAAATTGAGGCAACTTTTTAGAGCTTGTGGAGTTATTCGGCAAGTGTGACAGTGTCATTAAATTGCACCTTGATGGGTTGAAAGAAAGACTGGAAAGTCACAAAAGACCAGTGGTTTCACTACTATCAAACAGAACACAAAATGACATCATAAAAGCATTAGGTATAGCAGTAAGACGTGCAATCAAAACTGAAATAAAAGAATGTGAGCTGTATTCCATTCTTATTGACGAAACCACAGATGTTTCATACATGGAACAAGTGTCCTTTGTGGTCAGGTATGTGCACAACATGCAGATTAAGGAGCGATTTATTCAGGTATGCAACATTCAATCCACAAGCGGAGAAGCCCTTGAAAATCTGGTTCTGGACGTACTGAAGGAAAACGACCTAAAAATGGATAACATCAGAGGTCAGGGATACGAAGGAGCAGCAAACATGAGAGGACACTACAAGGGACTTCGGGCAAGAATTCTTAGGCACAATCCCAAGGCTTTCCCTTCTGAAGCTGCTACCCCGTGACCCGACCCCAGATAAGCGGAAGAAGATGGATGGATGGCTCAGCAACTTTGAGGCTATTTATATTTATAAAGTAAATATTTATGACTAATATTAAAAAGTAGATATTTGTATATTTAAACACATGTAAACATTATGTAATTGTAAATATCAATGTGAAATGTACTTTGAAGTTAAAGAACTTAAGTTTAGATACTTGTTTGTCAGGTTCTATGTTTTTTGGTGTATTTATTTCTAGTTTCCTGTGTGTCTGAGTCTCTGTGTTGTCCTGTCTCCCCGTGATTAGTTCCCAGGTGTGTCTCGTTCCCTGATTACCTCATGTGTATTTAATGTCTCCGTGTGTTTGTCGGGTCCTACGTCTTCCTACGTCTTGTCTCGTCTAGTTCCTTGAGTTGCTGGTTAGTCCTTGTGATTTCCTGTGCTACCTGTTGTGAGCATTAGCCTTCCGCTCAGCAGTGCTGCCAGGTCTGTGGACTGTTTCTGGATTATTGGTCATTAAACGCCTCATCACCACACATCTGGGTCTGCTGCGTTTACCTCACCGCCACCTCCACACCTTATGACATTGTTCATTTAACTTGTGGGCTTGATTCACAGTGGTTTGCTTAGTATTGTTTATATAGTTTGTCATAATTTGCTTTGTAGTTTGCGTGAAATTAATTTATGTAAACTTACATGCAGGTTAGTAATTTATTTTTCTTTTGGGTTTGTTTAAAGGTTTTTACCTGCTTCTGGACCAGTTATGAAATGTCCTGATACACATTAAATAAATGGAGGATAAAATTAAGAAAACTGCTTGGTCCTTTGAGTAAAACCCTGTTAGCAAAAGTTTGCATCGATTTATCCATCCCTTTTCAAGTGGGGAAGCTGCACAAATTAGAAAAGAACTTGACAGTAAAAACCGGCTGCAGTAAAAAACCAGCCATGAACTGCTGAAGGAGAAAGAAATAAACTAATTGAAGGATCTTGTTAAAGAAGAGACAGTTGCTGACATCATTTGTTTGCTTCATACCTGTGAACAACCGTGACTGATTCAAGAGATGGCAGAATCAGCTGATGGGAAGTCTGTTGAACAACTAAAGATGGAGAGAACAAAGAGGTTGTTAACTCGATTGATCAATAACATAACTCGGATGCATGAGGACATGACCGAAGAGGAATTAAAGGACAATTTCAACAAGCTCAACATAGAGGCTGGAAAAGTAATGGCAGCAAATGATGACCTGGAAGCAAGTCTCATTGCAGAAGTGGAATCCACACCGGGTGAAGATGACAAAGCAGCACTGACCGAACGGCAGAAATCTGACCTGGAAAACACTGCAAATGAATGTGAAGCAAAAGTAAGAGAAGTCAAATCCAGGACACCCTGTGGAGAACCTTTGGAAGGACTGAATTGTTAATTGCACTTCAAGTAGCAGTCAGAATGTGAGCATGCTGCCACTATCAAAGGAACTCTTAAAGGCTGCAAAAGAAGCTCATTGTCACTGGAAAAGATGGATCCCTCATGAAAAACGGGATGAAATCCAAGATCGGCTGAGAAGATTGGAACTTAGTGTCCCCAAGCTGGTTTCCAGGACAGCTGAGTTTATTCATGTAAAGCTAAAAGATGATGAAGAAAAAAAAGGAGAAAACTGTAATTTGCCTCAGTGACATGGTGGTGCACAAAGGCCCAGACCAGGGCTACGTGTTGGGACTAGAGAACATCATACAAATTCTACAGGACATTCGAGATGAGAACATGCCATAGCTCCAGAGGCTCCCGTGCGGTTTGGTTCTGTTCAATAAACAACAAAAAAGTCCTCCCACTCTAGAGACTGATCGGTCTTTAAGCAAACACACACACACACACACCTCTTACTGTGAGTCCATTCAGGTCGGACCGCACCGAGGAGGCGGGACGGCGCCGCCAAAATGGCCGCACACCAAACTATGATCTCTCGCTATGAGGACCTCCGTGGGTTAAAGCATTCCCTCACCATCACACATCAATGCCTAACCACAGTGACATCACAGCAGGTGGCCCGCCGCCGTCCTGAGGGGATTTTAACTGCTTTAATCCAGAACAATGCCGGTTCTGATAAAAAGCAGCTGGGACTACAGAGAAGGCTTTTGATTGTGCATAAATGTAAAAAAAAATGAAAGAAAAAGAATGCGACTCCAACCGTCAGCTGGCAGAAAAAGGGAACCAGTGTGGCCACTAGGGGGAGTGCTTTTCTAGATTAAAGCATATTTTTAAGGGAAACTCAAAATTCAGAGGATTTTTCTCATCCTGTCGGTCAGACTCAACCACATCCTGGGAACATTGTGGTTGGACGAAACGTCCACTGACCGACCAATCAGCTCCAATCCCAGCGCAGATCCTCCTCCTGGCTCCTCAGAAACCAAAACCCACAACAGCAAATCGGGGCCAAAAAAGGACTAAATATCCACTGAAAAACTCAGACATTAAGAGAGCAATTTCAGACGCCTTCTAGACAAAATCAAGGAAATTTCTGATCTCCAAAAGTCTAAAATGTGCAAGAAAATTTTTTTTGTTTTTTTTTTCTAGAAAACATTTTGGAAAAGTTTCCACTTTCTCCAAACAAATTTGCAAAAATGTTTACTTTTGAAACTTTTTTGGGGCAGGAACTCGTTTCTTTTTTCTAACTATATACCTTACCAGAGGGGCCGCTTTTCATTGGCTGATGCCCATTCTACGTGGTCACGTGGGTGGCCATCTCACAAACACGAGCTTCCCGTTATCTAAGTACAGCATAATAGCAGTACTGATACAACTTCTACACCTTGAAGCCTGTCTGCTACACAGTCTAACGTTAGCTAAACAGATCAATATGCAACGTGTACTGTATTTGACACACACTGAAGATTTTATTTTAGCAGAAAAGGCTTTGGACTAAACTGTTACTCGTGTTAGCCACTCTAGCACCAAGTACAGCTAGTCAACCAACCATCACTGTGTTCAGGGAAGCGCTGATTAATAATCCAGAAATAAATATCAAGACTGGAAACTTGATATCGTAACAGACTGAATGTTTTGTTTTTAACGTAATCTTTGCTCGTCTTGCGGGGTGCAGGCGGTTGATACGGTAACAAGTGTGCTTAAACTACAAAGAGATACAGAGTAAAAAGGTACGAGTGGTTTTGAGTTGATCACCTGTTCGGGTTATTTTACCTTTATTTACCTTTGCTGTGGCGTATTACAGCCGCTGTAGTTTCTAAACGTTGGACTAATTACCCTGTTTGTTTGTGAGTATACATCATTCATAACAAACATCAAATGTAGGTTTATGTAGGTTCTTTATATTTCTATGTTCTTTGATAATCATCTGTATAATATGTATTGACCGTCTTCTGTAAATGATCACGTGCTGAACTCGTGGACAGCTGACCACGTTGTGAACTAACGGACAACGGTAAGGAATCACACGCTGATCACGTGGACAGAGGGCAATTGCGTTCTGATTGGGTGGCTCGCCTGAGGGGGAGAACTGGCCATCCCCCCCCCTCACACGATGTCGATTGTAGAAAAATATAAGAGTTTTTTGTTCTTTGTTCTGGCAGAGTCTGCCGTGGGTTTTGAGCACGAACGCCCGGCTACGTGGATGCTAGCTCTACCAGGCTGCCGGCTCTCCAGTCACATGTCACCATAAGAGCGTTGAAACTTGAATGAATCGAGCACCTTGTGTTCAGTTGAAGTGTGTATTTTGCTCTACTGTATTTCTGTGGCGGGGTGAAAAGACACACTCGTTCTAGCAGAATCAGTGTTTGTTTTGAGCATCACGTGTGCAGTTGAAGTGTGCATTTTGTTTCTTTTCTGTATTTCTGTGGCGGAATTAAAACGGACACATTTTATTCTAGCAAAAAACAGTATTTGCCTCATTATTTACCACCGATCACCTCCGAATCTTGTCTAAAATTTCACAAAACAACGTGTCACATTTTCTACCAAGATATTTAAATCCTGTGAGACTGAGTTTGAATGGAAAGTCAGAATGTTGAAGACTACAGGCAGTAGTGTTTATGGGAAAGCATTCACTCTTTTCCAAATTCAATTTGTAGCCTGAAAAGGAGCTGAAATTATTTAAGATATGCAAGACAGTGGGGACAGAAGTAGTGGGATTAGATACATATAGCAACAGATCATCTGCATATAAGGACAATTTATATTCTGTCCCATTTGGAAAACTCCCTCTAAATGAGGGGGATGTACGCATAATCACGATAGACAAAGGCTCAATTGCAATAATGAAGAGCAAAGGCGACAACAGACAGCCTTGACGTGTTCCACGCCCAAGAGAGAAATAATCCGAGTATATATCATTAGTATGGACACTGGCTTTAGGAGCTGTACAAAGGAGACGAATCCAAGAAACAAACCAAATACGGATTTCTTCAAAACCACAAACGAGTATTCCCACTCCACCCTGTCAAATGCTTTTTCAGCGTCCAGGGAAATGACCATTTCGGGCACATCAAAGGAGTGTTTAAATAGATAACATTAAAAAGGGTGCGTGTATTAAAAAATAATTGACGCCCCTTGATAAAGCCATTTTGCTCTTCAGATATAACCAAAGGGAGGGCCTTCTCCAAACAAGAAACAACCAACTTGGCTAGCACCTTTACATCTGCATTTAACAAGGACAATGGTCTGTAAGAACCACATAAAGTTGTGTCCATGTCCTTTTTGTGAAGTAAAACTACAGTAGCTTGTGTTAATGTTGGAGGTAAAGTCTTGCGTTCTAAAGATTCGTTAAACATAGCCAATAATAGTGGTGCCAATTTTCTTATGAACTTTTTATATAATTCGATGGGAAACCCATCAGGGCCAGGGGCTTTGTTTGACTGCAGCGATTTTATTGAATTTATCACTTCCACAAGGCTGAGTGAAGAATCCATGCTCCTGGCAGTATCAATATCAATAGCAGGAATGGAAAGACTTTGAAAAAAATTCTTCCATTTTATTATTATCTGTGGGAAATTCTGATGAATATAAGTAAGAGTAAAATGATTTAAAGGTGTCATTAATTTTGGTGGGGTCGGTTGTAATTACTTGTTGAGTATTTTGAATACTAGGTATTATACGAGAGTTGACCTGACTAACTGATGTGCCAATAAATGCCCAGTCTTGTCGCCGTATTCATAATATGAACCTTTACTGTGTAAAAGTAAGCGTTCAGCTTCTTTAGTAGAAATTAACTCAATCTCTGATTGAACACCCATACGCTCTTTAAATAATTCTGGTGAGGGACTTGTGGCATATCTTTGATCAAGTTTAGCAATGGCTATAGCCAATTCAGTACGCCTTGAGTTATGTCTTTCATTAGACAGAGATGTGTAGTAAATTATTTCTCCTCTGAGATAGGACTTAGGTGTTTCCCATAACAGAGAATGAGAAGTGGAATCATTCTCATTAAACACCAGAAACTCATCAATTGCATTAGAAATAAAGTCACAAAATTCTTCATCTGCCAGTAAAAAGGAATGTGGTTTGACCCTTGTTTGAACCGCTCTCTTACGCCCATAATCCGGCCTACGGTCATCTTGGTTCATCCAAGGTAGTGCGCTCTCACTCGAGATCATACAGCTAGCCTGAATGACTGGACCCTGTCTTATAGGTGTTCATGTGCAATGGTTAACAAGTAACCTGATCTGTGATGTGCTGTGTAAGTGCAAAGTGGATGCCTGTTTAGTGGGACCAGCCCAAACTAAACCATGAGTGTATTGTCATGTGCTGTATAGAGAAAAAGAATACAAACTAATAATAATACATAATAACAAACAAAAAACAAAAAAAAATAAATAAATAGTAATAATAATTAAAAAAATATATAAAAAAAATGTATATAAAAAAATATATAATAATAAATAAAATAAATAATTGATTAGGATTTAAAACTAAAATTATATCAAGTTTCAAATAAAATAAGAAAAATTTATGGTATAGAGTCCACAATTATATTGTGGTAATAGGCCAAATTCAATTGGTTAGGTTTAGAATAAGAGTTATAGTGAGTTCCAACATTGATTGGTTGTGTTTTAAGGTCAAAGGTCATGATGAACTTCCAACATAAGTTAATTAGTTATATTTAGAGGATTGGGGTATGGTGAGATTCAAAAATTCAAGTTTCATTAAATTCGGAGTACATAGTAAGAGTGGATTTTCAAGTCTAATTTAATTGGTTAAGTTAAAAATCCAGGTAATGAAGAGTTTCCAAATTCTTAACTGGTAACTTTAAAGGAACTGGATCATAATGGCGTTAAAAATCCAAATTAATTAGTTAATTATGTAGTTGAAGGGCATGGTGAGCTTTTCACTTTTCGATTAGTAAATTAGATTTAGAGTCAGCAATTCCTCAAATTGTCTGTTTGGTGGGATCAAACCAAAATAATCCATGAGTGTATTATCTTGTGTGGTATAGAGAAAAAGAATAAAAAAAAAAATTAAAAAAAAACTAATAAATAATAAATAGTGAATGATAGCAAATAAAAAACAAAAATAATTTTTGTGTCAGGATTTAGAGTTAAAAATTTTTTAATACCATTAAAGATACAACTAAAACTAAAAAAAGTTTAGGATTAGAATCCACCGTTACCATGTGGTACAGAACCAAACTCAATTGGTTAGGTTTAGAATAAAGGTAAGAGTGAATTCCCAAATTGATTAGTTGTGTTTTAAGGTCCAGGGTCATAATGAGTCTCAAACCTGAGTTAATTGGTTAGCATTAGAGGATTGGGGTATGGTGAAGTTCAAAGGCTTCAAATTCCATTAAATTTGAAGTTACTAGTAAAAGCGGATTCTAAGGAGTAGATTAATTGGTTCGGTTAAGAATCAAGGTTATGATGTGTTTCCAAGTTTTCAACTAGTAGTGTTAAAGGATCCAGGTCTTAGTAAGGTTAAAATTACCAATTAATTAGTTAAATTATGTATTTAAAGGATATGGTGGGATTTTCGCTTTCTGATTACTTAAACATATTTAGAGTCCGCAATTTCTTAAGAACAGGGCCAAACTTAATTGGATTTAATAAAGGTTTTAGTGAATTATCCACTTAATTGGGTGTGTTTTTATGGAGCAAGGGACATAATAAGTTAATTGGTTAGGTTTTGAGTCAGCAGGTGTGGTGAAGTTAAGGATCCAAATTATTCAGTTCTGGCCACTACAGTTTTAGGTCTAGGTCAAGGCTTGATTTTTATTGGTTGAATGTAATTGGTTAGATTTAGTATCAGACGTTTCGATGGATTTCCAGGTTCAAACGGTTATGTATTAGGGTCAAGGGTCATGTAGAATAAGTAAGTATTCGTAAAAATAATTAGTTAAATATTAGAGCTAGAAATTATAGTGAAGTTAAAAATTCAATCTATAAATTATATTCAAAGTCAACATTTATATCAAGGTTGAAGATCTAATTTAGATAGTTAAGTTTTAGAATAAAAATTATAATGAGTTTCCAAATTAATTGATTGTCTTTTAAGGTCAAAGGTCATAATGAACTTCTCAGATACAAGGTAAATTAGTTAATCTTAGAGTCAAAACACCTAAAAAAGTTCAAAATCCTAATCAATTCGGTTTGAAGTGAACAGTTAAAGCGAGTCTTAAGGCCTAGTTTAATTGGTTAAGTTCAAAATAAGAGGTTATGAAGAGTTTACAATTTCAGTTAGCCATGTTTTCGGACCAAGATCATAATGAGGTTCAAAATACTACTTAGTTAGTTAGATTATGTGGTTGGAGGACCTGGTGAGTTTTGTACTTTTCTATTAATTAATTAAATTTCAAGTTAACAATTTTTCTCCAAAATTCACGATCAAAATTAATTGTGTTTAATAAAGATTATAGTGAGTTTCAAAATTAATTGGTTGTGTTTTAGATCTAGGGTCATACTGAGCTTCAAAAATACGAGTTAATAAATTAGATTTGGAGTCAAAGGGTATGATAAAGTAAAAACACCTAATTACTCAAGTTTAATATCCAAAATAAAAACAGGTTTCAGGCTTCCCTTAATTGGTTAGCTTTAGTATCAAAGATTATGATGGATTTAAAAGTTTAACTAGTTATGTATTAGGGTCAGGTGTCCTAGAGAATAAATAATAAATCAATTAAACAATTTTTAACATTAATTAGTAGATTTTAAAGCTGGGGATTATAGTAGAGTTAAAAATTAAAGCTAAAAGTTTCATTCAGAGTCCAAACTTATATCGAGATTGAAGATCTGGTTTAATGGTTAGGTTTAGAGTAAAGGTTATGAAAAAGTTCCAACATTAATTAATTGTGTTTAAAGGTCAAAGGTCAAGATGGGGTTAATAATTATAATAAATTTCAGTTCTAGTTTTGATTAGTAAGATTTCAACTCAGAGGTTGTGTTGACATTACAAGTTTCCTTAATTAAGGTTACCATCAACCATTCTAGTGAGGTTCAATATCTAACTTAGTTGATTAGATTTCGAGTAAAGTATTAGTGAAAGTCTGTATTCAGTTAATTCCAATCATTGAATTAGGAATTAGTTGTCCTAGATGGACCCCTTTCATTCAAACCTCTTGGTACAATTGTGTCGAATCTTTTAATCCAGATTTGTTCCTGAACCCATCTCTCCCTCTTGGTCCAATTTGGGTTGTGTGCGATAGGTCTGGCCCTAATGGATTCAACCCCATGTAATTGGAAGTGTTTGACGATAGTTGTTTCTGTTTTCTTGTTGTGTTTAATGTTAGATTTGTGTGCACTTAGTCTTCTATGTAATGTGTTCCCTGTTTCCCCAATGTATTGCATTTTGCATGTTTTGCACCAGATTATATAAACGACATTTTTGTCTCTCCAGGTGATTCTTTTTGGGACGGACCAGCGTCTGTTGGTGTTTCTGCTCCGGAGGAAAGGAAGGTGGTGTATCTGTGCCGGTCTGCGGCAACGACTGAAATTGGCATGTACCAATATGTCCCTAAGACTCGGATTTTTTTTGAATGCTGAGATGACCCTCCAGTTTTGGGCCTCTGGCAGCTCCTTCTGTAATTGTTCAAAGTTTCCCTTGATTATTTTGTGTACTTTCTGTGTGAATTTGGAGAACGGTCCAATCAGAGGAATCATGTGTAAATTCTCTTTTTGGTTTTCCTTATTTTGTGTAGTCCCAGTTTCAAAAACCTCTTTCTTTGTCCTTTGTAGCATTGTTCTTGTGTATCCCTGTTTTCGTAGTGCCCGAAAAAGTGTTTGTGTGGCACTATCCCTATCCCGCGTGTTTGAGCAAATCCTGTTAAATCTGATTAACTGTGCCTTGAGGATGCCAATAAATGTGTGTTTCGGGTGAAAGCTGTGTCTGTGCAAAAGTTGGTGTGAGTCTGTGTTTTTGAAGTGTACTTTGGTGTCCAATGTCCCATTATCCTGAAAGTTTTCCCCTTTAAATGTTACTGTGTCCAGGAAAATCACCTGGTTTGGGTCACAGGTCAATTTGACCTTAATTGATGGGTGGTGGTTATTTAGAATTTCGGTGAAGTTGATCAAATCTGCATACTCATAATTCCAAATTCCCCAAATATCGTCCAAGTACCTATAATAGGCATCCGGTAGTTTGGTGCATTTTTGGAAGCATTCCCTTTCCCATTTTGCCATGTATATATTGGCATAGGCCGGTGAAAACCTTTTGCCCATAGCCGTGCCTTTAATTTGTAGAAACCAATTGTCGTCAAATTTAAAATCGTTGTTTTCTAGGTTCAACCTAAGAAGTTCCAGGACAATATCATCCGGACGGTTTGGGTCCGGATTCTCGAGGAAACATTCCTTTATTGCTTCCAGGCCCCTGGATGTTTCGATGTTCGTGTATAAACTCTCCACGTCCATTGTGAAGAGGAGGGTTCTCTCAGTAACCTTATGACCTCTGAGTTTTTGTAGGAAGTCACTCGTGTCTCTAATGTAGCTAGGATGTTTTATGGCCAGGGGTTTCAGGTAATGTGTGATCAGTTCCGCGGATCCATACGACTCACTGCCACAATCTGAGACGATAGGTCTACCCTTTGGGATTTGATTTGGCACTGTCCAATCTTTCAGTTCTTTGTGTATTTTTGGTAGAAGATAAAAATATCTGGGCCTCGGTGGATGTGTACCTAATAAGTATGTTAGTTGTTGTTTGTTGATGAATTTCGATTCCTTAAGTTGTGTAAGTAATGACCTGATTTCAATTTGTGTTTGTGGGTAAATGGGTGCCTGCAATTCTTTATAAAATTCTGGGTCCTGAAGTTGTCTCAACGCTTCAGTCCTATAATCCTCCTTGTCCATTATGACAATGGTGGATCCTTTGTCGGCCGGTTTTATAATGATAGAGTGTTGTTGTTTCAGTTGTTTTAAGGCCTCTTCCTCCTTCATGGTGAGATTGTCATTCTCCTTTTCCATGGGAATTTTCCTCACTCCAATTCTGTCTTGTTGGATTAATTCCAAAATTTCTGGTTTGATTTTGTAAATAGGAGGTTCCCATTGGGAAGGTGCGGTGAAGGGGGTTGGGGTTTGTTTGTTTGTTGTTCCGCTTTTGAAGAAATCTGCCAATTTAATTCTGCGGTGATATTGTTGAATTTGAAATTTGTTTAGTTCTCTAATGTTGGGGTGCTGGTGTGAGGTAGGAACGAATGACAATCCTTTGGAGAGAAGTCCAATGTGGTGTTCGCCCAATTGGAATGTAGGTGATAGGTTGAGAATGCCCTGTTGAATATTCAATTCTTCCATTTGTGAAGCCAAACATTGATTTCCCATGGTGTTCTTTCCCCATTCTAAAATGTCGGCCTTACCGCTGGAGTCAAGCGTGCCGGAACAGTTTAACTGCCAACACCAATGTGAGAGAATTTTCCTACCAGTCTCCTTTGTCCAATGTATGTTGTCTCTTTCTGTATGGAAATCAGTGTTCGGTATCGGTGTGATTGTATGATGGTGTAATTTGTTACAGGTTGATGTGATAGCGTCGTTAATCATGTTCAAATTTTGTCTGTGTATGAAATTTAATTTTGTGGAGAAATTGAGAAGGGGAATATAAATGTCTGCAAATGGAAAGGTGTCTTTTGTTGTGTTCAACAGGGAACTGAGGAGTTTTATCATTGATGATTGGTCATTGTAATCCTTATTATTTATGCCAAAAGATAAAATGATCGATTTAACCCCGTTGGAAGGTTTGGTGTTTCTGATGATGCTCTTTGCATGTTTAAATTGTGCTCCTGGGTAAATGTCAATTTGGATGTTGGTGTTGGCCGGTGTTGGTATATTTTTGAGGTTTGAATCCCCTATAATTAAAATTGGTTTCATTGGTGTCAGATGCCAATTTTTGATTTTGTCCCCAAAGTGGTTATGCGTTCGGATGAGAGGTTTTGTTTGTGTACCCAAGGGTTTGAGGGAGGTTCTTAAAACCTCCTCCAGTGTTATTTTAGAAGTAGAGGGTATTTGTGGGTCCAGGGGCAAATCCCCAGATTCTTCTCGTATTCCTTTTTGTTTAACATTTTTTGTTTTTGTAGACATTGATACATTTAGTTGGGTTGATGGTGGTTTACGAATGCTTCTTGGTGGTTTAGATAAGTAATCCTTAATAGTTTTCCTCGCCAAGAATAGAGTCCTTTGTTTTACTGCTTTTATATTTTTTTGAATTTTTCTGGTAGCCTCGTTTAATATTTTTTCTACGTGTATTCTTGGTATTTGTTGAATTTCCATCCATAGTTCCTTTTCTCCCTCAGTCTCACGTTGGTTAAGTTGTATCTTTTTATATAGAATAAACATTAGTTGTACCACCAGTTCAATCCATTTTTTGAGTTTTTCTATTTGGTTCGGCATTTTTTTGTTTACACAAACTTCTTCAAGAGTTAGTTTTTCAAAGATAAAAATATTGTTTATTTGAGTTCAATGTTAATTTCTAATCTATATATATATATATATATATATATATATATATATATATATATATATATATATATATATATATATATATATATATATACACACACACCAAAATATAAGGATATATCTGTGTAAAGGATTATAACTGTTTTTTTTATATATATTATTTTTTTATTTTTTTAAAAAACTTTTTAATTCGTCTTCCTAAAAATCTCTATTTCTTTATTCAAAGGCTTCCGAATACGATTGTATTGATATTGAAAGAATGAGTAGAACCAATATATTATTAGTGATAAAGGATTATAACTGTAAATCAATCAATTATATTTAAATAAATCCCAATAAAAAGGTTAATGAATTCTTATTATAATGAAATCTGTTAATCAAATCACCGTAGAATAGTGTTATGTACAACCATAGAGAATGTCAGTAACTTAAATATTTTATTATGAACTTTATTCAATAGAGATATTTTTTACAGGGATTCATGAACCAATTGTTATGATCCAGATCAATAAAGTTATTAAAAAGAATATCAAAAATCAATAACGTCTAAATTTATCCTAAATCAACAACTGTATAAAGACATCAAACAAAATAAATTGAACATCCAGAAGAAATTACAATCATGTATTGAAAAGCAATGTAATTAATCTAAAGCAGATTTAATTCAATAAACACTTTTTCCATTCAATAAAAAACCATGAGTGATGCAAACAATCCTCACAGTAACCTCAAAAATGAGGGAGATAACAGAGTTATACGTATGTTCAAGAAATTAGATTGATCCTTAATATTTTACCAAGGATTTAACTTATTTCAATTATTTTTAATTTAATTTTTTTGAGAGAGATGTTTCCAATTAGCCTATTTTATCAAGGTTTTATTAGCGTTTTTAACAACGGTTCGGCGGTACCGTCCCGACGTTAAAACGTAACTAAAAAGCTAAATTGTAGAATCCGTCATCAGTGGTGTACCGCTGGATCAACGGGTGTTTCGGCCGTGAAAAACACCAGACACCCTCCTCAACGGTGGCCTCCCAGGTTGATCAAGTCCCGGGCCGGATTCTATAATCAATTAGCAGTTTTTCTTGAAAATTTCGGTTGGGAAACGTGGTAAAAATAGTCCTTTACGTATTGATTTTCGTAAGTTTTTTTGTTTTAGATTATTCAACGATCTTTTCGTAACAGAAGGTAGGTGTCTACTCACGTAAACCCTGAAATTGTTACTTATTTTGAAACAAAATGTATTTTCTAATGTCGGCACTCTTCTTTGTTGCAGCTGTGTGTCAACCAACGGTCAAGAAGCTTCTGGAACTTTCGACGGAATGACGGGGGCTAAAGAGAACAAGGAGGAGAGAGGGGGAGGAGAGAGATCGCGCATGCGCCCTAGCCCCCAGGTGGTGACGTAATATTGAGAAATAAAACAATTCATTTTAATTAATTCCTCCAACATTCATATATATAAACAATATAACAAATTCTTTTAATATATATGTCTGCCAAATATACATGTTTGACCATAAGTATATAAATATATAATAATAAAAAATTTTTTATATATATATAAAATAATTTTTTCTAAAAAATCTAAGTAAATAAATAAAAAAAATTCATAAAATAGAATAGAAAAAAGAATATAATGAAACCATATATACCTATATATAAAAAATATATAAAAATATAGAAATATACATATATATATAAAAATTTTTTTTAAAATACAGTAAACATCATGAATAAAATAAAATCTAATAAAATAAGCTATCAATAGAAATGGAAATAGTAATAATAATAATACAAAAATGTATAAATAAATCATCCATCTCTATATATAAATGCTTAAAATAATTTTTTTATATAAAAAAGTATTAATAATTTGTGGGTGTTATGGTGCAAAATGGATAGGTTTTGTTGTTTGTAGGTGGGTGCAGACAGTGTGCTTGTCCAAAGACACCAGAGATCCAAGCTAGGTGACCGAGGATCTGGCTGATAAGGGATGTGGTTTGACCCTTGTTTGAACCGCTCTCTTACGCCCATAATCCGGCCTACGGTCATCTTGGTTCATCCAAGGTAGTGCGCTCTCACTCGAGATCATACAGCTAGCCTGAATGACTGGACCCTGTCTTATAGGTGTTCATGTGCAATGGTTAACAAGTAACCTGATCTGTGATGTGCTGTGTAAGTGCAAAGTGGATGCCTGTTTAGTGGGACCAGCCCAAACTAAACCATGAGTGTATTGTCATGTGCTGTATAGAGAAAAAGAATACAAACTAATAATAATACATAATAACAAACAAAAAACAAAAAAAAAATAAATAAATAGTAATAATAATAAAAAAAATATATAATAATAAATAAAATAAATAATTGATTAGGATTTAAAACTAAAATTATATCAAGTTTCAAATAAAATAAGAAAAATTTATGGTATAGAGTGTTGCTCGGCTCAGGCACAGATGACATTCGGAGTTGTCTTTGCGAATTAAAAAAAGGTTTTATTTACCTTCATACAAAAATACCGCTTGACATACTCAGTGCCTAACGCTCCCCACAAGAACGGAACCCGAGCACTGCTGCCCAACGTTCCAGGAACACACACATCAACAACAGTTGCGTTCAACGACATAAAGGAAATGTCCGTTACTAAGTTATCAAGCTACAATGAAAAATGAATGAACTTCTTATAATAAACAAAACAAATTGAGTGGGGTACCTGTGAACTATAATACACATGAACAGTATAATAAATAAATAAACTAATAAATTCGGTGTCTCTCACACTCTCCCTCACTTTAGAAATGTCGTCTCGACATTCAAGTGTACCTGGTCATTAATGTATGGAGAATGGAATGGACAAACAGGTTACATTGCAACTTTCTCTATTTTACCAAGGCCGCCAGTAACCTTGTACATTTACACATTTCGTGGCCACTGTTCTGTCTGTGCAATTTGGTTCTCCAAGAGCAAAATATGTCAACGTCTGTGGTCTCCTTCGCTCTCTCTTTGGACGCGGACTTGGCTGTCTTGCCTCTATGGCCTCTTCAATGTTAGACCCACTGTCCACATCCTCTGGCTCGGCAATGCCGGCACCCTCCTCAACAGTCTCTGCACAATCACCCTGACCATCCCCTGCTCTGTGCAGGGATTTGTTGGCACTTTGTGGCACAAATTCTGTAGCCATGGGGTCCGGTATAGGTGAACTGCTAAGCTCTGGAAGAGGCCATTTGAAAACCACATCAGAGAAATCCTCCTCTGGAGCCTCCTCCTCACTTCCCGTTCGTTGTGTCTGTCCCACAAGCGTTCGCCTCCGTTTGTTGTCATATTTCTTCTTTGTATTTGTACGGGTTACAGTCATGTTCTCATCTGAACACAAAGGGAGGAAATCACAGGGCAACAACATATTTCGGTGCAAAACTCTTGTTCTGCCTTTTCCATTTTCTGCCTCCAGTTCGAATACAGGACTTTCCTCCCCCATTTGACGCTTAACCACGTAGATGTTATCTTCCCAATAGGAGCGGATTTTGCCTGGCCCTCCCTTTTCTGCCACATTTCTAACAAGTACACGGCTTCCGACTCGCAGTCCTGGACCGTGTATTCTCTTGTCGTACTGTATTTTCCCTCGGTCAGCAGACTTGGCTGCATTTTTGGAGGCAATGCTGTATGCCTCAGCCATCCTTTGTCCCCATCTGTCCACATAGTCCTGGTAGGAACCCGAACCTTGCTCTCTCTCAAGGCCAAACAGAAGATCAACTGGTAACCGTGGCGACCTCCCAAACAGCAAGAAGAAGGGAGAGTAACTGGTGGCATCATTAACAGTGCAATTGTATGCATGTACAACTTTGTGAAGGTGATTTTTCCAATCTGTTTTCTGTTCCTCCGTCAGCGTTCTTAACATAGAAAGAAGAGTCCTGTTAAATCTTTCTGTTTGTCCGTTCCCTTGTGGGTGATAGGGGGTGGTGTGTGACCCCTTAACACCAGACAGTTCTTTCAGGTGATGTATCAACCTGTTTTCAAACTCTCGTCCTAAATCATGATGTAATTTTTCTGGAAAACCAAATCTGAGACAAAAGTCATTAAACAGTTTATCTGCCACCGTTTTTGCTGATTTGTTTGTAGTTGCGTAGGCCTGAGCGAAGCGGGTGTAGTGGTCCATCACTACCAGAATGTACTCAAAACCCCCTTTGCATTGTTCCAAATGCAAAAAGTCAACTGACACTAGCTGAAATGGGTGAGTGGTCTCTATGCTCAACATAGGGGCACGTGCCTGTCTGTTGGGTTTTCTTTTTTTTAGACATTCACAAACATTGGTGACAAAATGTTCAACGTCCCTTTGCATCTTTGGCCAAAAGAAACGATCCCTAATCAGATTGAGTGTCCGTTCTGAGCCCAAGTGACCCATTTGTTTATGCAATTCATCTAGCACTAAAGAATGGTACACTGAAGGAAGGACTAGTTGCTTTTTGTGTTTGGTTGTTCTTAACATTGTTCCATCCTGGGTGATTTTTAGTTTGCTCCACTCTCTAGCCAATGCTTTAAACTCAGGACTCTCAGTTTGGAGTTTATGTGCAGCAGGTCTTTTGTTTTGCAGCCTATACTCATACATTTTGCCTATTACAGGGTCTCGCCGCTGTGCTGCACAGATTTCCTGTCTTGGTATTGGTTGAACTGACTCCAAAAGTCTCTCTGCTCCTGTTTGTTGCTGCAGGACATTAAAGGAGATTGCATTCAACATTGGTGCTGGTTCTGCTTGCTGCACTAAGATACCCTGCTGTGTGGCTACTACAGCGTCTTGACTAATTGTTTGTGTGCAGCTTCTCATATAGTCTTCAAAATCAAGGGGCATTCGAGATAACCCATCTGCATCTGCATTTGTTTTCCCAGGTCTGTATTTTATGGTAAAATTGAAGTCTGCCAACTCAGCAACCCAACGCTGACCCAACGCATTTAATTTTGCTGTTGTCAAAACATAAGTGAGTGGATTATTGTCGGTGTAAACCACAAAAGATGGCGCATGAAACAAATAATCCCTGAAGCGCTCACAGACAGACCATTTTAACGCTAAAAACTCAAGTTTACCTGCATGCATATGATAGTTTTTCTCTGGTGGGGTTAGAGTTCTCGATCCATAAGCTATAACTCGTAACTTGCCGTTTCTGCGTTGATAAAGAACTGCCCCTAACCCTGCTTGAGAAGCATCAGTATGCAGCACAAATGGTTCATTTAGATCTGGGTATCCTAGAATAGGAGGGTTTGTCAATTGGTCAACTAGGTAGCACAGAACTTGATGATGAGTTTCTGTCCATTTAACAGGGAATGATGAGGGCAGCTGTCCCCTGCTCAGTTTGTTTTTCCTCTGTTTTCTACTTTCCTGTTTTTTTGAGCCAGAGGAGGGAGTTTTTAGCGTCTGCTGGGGTTGCAATCAGTTCATACAAGGGCTTTGCGATGGATGAAAAGTCTTGAATATAAGATCTGTAATAAGACAGAAATCCCAGTATCTGTCTCACCTCTCCCACTGTGCTGGGTTGTTTTTCTTTGAGTGCCAGGACGGGGGCAATCTCTGCTGGATCCATGCTATGACCCTCTTTTGACACCATCCTACCCAAAAACCTGACCTTTGGCTTGAAAAGTTCACACTTCTTAGCAGTAAGTTTAACCCCATGTTTCTGGTATCTTTGTAAGACTGCTCTTACATGTGCAACATGGTCTTCAAATGATTTACTGTGAACCAAATTGTCATCAAGATAAGGTAGGCAAACATCATCACGCAAACCCCACAAACACTCCTCCATGCTTCTCTGAAATTCTGCTGGTGCTGAACTGAGTCCAAATGGGATTCTAGTCCATTGGTATAAACCCCATGGAGTAATAAATGCTGTGAGTGGCTGACTGTCCTCATCTAAAAATCCCTGGTGATAAGCCTTTCCCTGGTCCAATACTGTAAACCAGGAGCTACCTGTAAGGCTGTCCAGCATGTCTTGTATTCTGGGAATAGGATGCCTGTCAGGTACTGATTTGCGATTAAGTTCTCGATAATCTACACAAAGTCTGAGCTCGCCTGATTTCTTTCTCACACAGACTATCGGCGAAGAATAGGATGACTTTGATTTTGTAACCCAGCCTCTATTTAGCAAGTCCTGCAGGTAGGTTTTTACTTCCTGGTGAAGTGGTTTAGGCACACTAATGTAGGTCTTTTGAACTGGTGTCTGATCTTTGAGAGTAATGTGCATGCGAAGACTGGGAATACAACCAACATCATTTTCATCTTTGGCAAAAGCTTTACACTCCTCTCTGAGCATTGCTTTCACTGCAAGCTGCTGCTCACCAGTTAAATGATCTAACTGTACAGGAGGATCCCAAATATCACTCGGGTCACTGCTGGTAGGTGATGAAACTTTAACATCTACATCACTTGTCATGTTATTAGTTTGTCGGTTCTCTACTGGTTGCAAAGCAGCTGGATATATTGCTTTTACAGCCTCGATATGGCCCAGAATGAGACGTGATTTTAAAGTTACATTATAACCTGTGGTGTTGGTGACAGACACTGGGACCATGGCTGAGTTGCCTCTTTTCATTTTAAACAGTACTTCTTGCATATGAAGTCCTTTTGGGATGCTGGTATTCAGGGTAGGACAAAACAACATTACAGTGTCCTCGTCAGCCTGGATGTGAGTTCGACAGCGAATGGTTAGAGTTTCACCAGAGCCTAGGATAATTTTACTCCGTCCTGTTTTTACTTGAATCTCCTTTCTAGAGCTCTGGGGTGTCTGTATTAACTGGATAACAGTCTCTGCAGATCCAACATCAATGTCGAAAGCACTGCTCACTATGTTAGCAATATCGTTGTTTTTATTGCCCTGTTGCTTCAACTGCTCTTTGATGACTTCCTCTATCACATTGTACCCTATAATAGGGTCCTGAGCCACATTTGGGTCACTTGAGACGAGCACAGGCACTAGGAGGCTAGAGCTAGACTTTTTAACCCCAGTAAGTTTAAAATCTATGGGGATCCACCCTATAAATGGTATTTCTGTTTGATTAGCAGCAAGCCCATTTAATGGTTCTGATCCCAAGAGCTCATCTATCCCCCTTATAGTGGTGTGAGGTAAGTGATCCGCCCTCCAATTGTCATTTATCACTGTGGCCTGTGCACCCGTGTCCCACAGAGCGACAACTGGTAGATTGTCAAAAGTGCAACTCACCATTTTACGCCTACCAATTAGTTTTACTAGTTTCTTCCCCTGTTTATCTGAGGAAATGTCAACATTTTCTACAAGCAGAAAACAACTCTTTTCATTTTTTTCACCCAGATATTGTTCAGCTAGTCTCACAGCTTTACATGTGTGGTGATGTTTGTGCCAATGTTGTGTCTGACATGCTTTGGAACAATACATGGCAGCTGAGCAACCTGAACACCTCTGGAGTGAAGCGTCAACTGATTCTTCCCGGTAGCAGGAAAGGCAGCGGCGGGACTCCTCATGTGGTGACCGGGTCACTGCTGGTCCCATGACAGTGGCCCTCCGATGTTTTCCTGCTGCTGACGTGGAGCTCTGCATCCTCTGGAGATGTGACCTGGCTGACCACATTTGAAGCAATGGGTGCAGTCGTCTCCTTTCCCGTTGCTCTGGCAGGTTCTGCATCCCCTCCTCTTCTGGGTACCCCCAGCCTCCGATGTCCTCTTTGCAGCATGCCACTTACTGGTGTTCAGGAAGCGATGAACATCTGTTTTACCTCTGCAACCTCGCTTTCTCAGTTCGCTCACTAAGGTGTGCATTTCAGGTGGAGCAGGAGTTGTCGCCTCTTGTCATCCTTGGTCTGAGATCTGCTGCGTGGTTCATCTTCAGTGAGCAGCTCGTTAATCCTTGTTGTTTTTTGGGTTGTTTCTCTTTAATTTGTTTAGCCGCTCTGTCTCGAGATTTGCAGCTTCATTAAATTTCTCAATCAGGGTCTCATCAGTTACATCTGGGTCGCCAAGAAGTGTCTTGATCTGAAATTTGATATTATCGTTTTGCAGTCCTGTACCCACTGATCTTAAAAACTTCCTTTTCACCAGGTCCACGCTGTAGTCTTCCGCTTCTTCGTTCTTGGATGCATATAAAAGCCTGTCTTTAAGCTCTATGGCCCTGAATAAGAAGTCTTGAGCTGACTCTTTTGAGTCCTGGGAAAGATTCACCAGTTTTTGGTACAAGTCAGATGTGTCATCTTCTCTGTAATGTCCTTTTAATATTGTCTTTAGCTGTGGGAGCGTCAAATCAGTCTTTATTTCCAGCATATCACGCAGCTTGAGACCAGGGTTAATTGCTCTTATCACCGCTTCCATAACTTCTGGCTCACTGTGGCCTTTCCGGAGTCCATTTTCTATCTGGTGCAGCAGGCTGGTGTAGGACAGCCGATCACGCTGCCCGCTACCTCCTATTTGACCACAGATGCGAAACTCACGGCGAATGGTCACCTCCGGTACTTTGGCTGATGAGCTCAACCCAAGCCGCAGCGGCTTCCGGCCAGTCTGAGTTTCTCCGCTATGGCCTTGATCTCCCTTGCAGCTCTTCATATTTGCTACTTGTATCGAACGAGCGGAGAATTCCACGACGCTCCTCTTTAGCTTCCGGTCGGCCCAGAGCCCATAAAAGTTCGTTTACAAACTGCACAGCGTCATTTGGAGAGTAGCTGCTTTCAACTTCGTCCAGCTTATTCTCTACAACCCTCATCAGCTGGCGTCTGGTACTGTCTTTCGTGGGTTCTTCCTCTGTAGCAAAGCATTTCAGTTGATAACTGACCTCCAACAGCCGATCGCGGCTTAACTGACAAAGCGCGGCTGTGACTTCGTCTCGCAGAGATTCCAGTTCCATGGTGGAAACTCATAAAAATGTTCTCATACCCCTTGGATGAAAACTATTCTTAAATCTTTTAGATCTCAGGTTCGATGGTCGGAGAGAGTTTTACTTGAGCGGCGCACAACCCTACCGTTACCTGCCAACGGTTCTAAAAATCTCCGTTTTGTTTCGCCGAAAATCCTTTAAAACATCTCTCCTGGCTGGCTCGCCATTATATGTTGCTCGGCTCAGGCACAGATTACATTCGGAGTTGTCTTTGCGAATTAAAAAAAGGTTTTATTTACCTTCATACAAAAATACCGCTTGACATACTCAGTGCCTAACGCTCCCCACAAGAACGGAACCCGAGCACTGCTCCCCAACGTTCCAGGAACACACACATCAACAACAGTTGCGTTCAATGACATAAAGGAAATGTCCGTTACTAAGTTATCAAGCTACAATGAAAAATGAATGAACTTCTTATAATAAACAAAACAAATTGGGTGGGGTACCTGTGAACTATAATACACATGAACAGTATAATAAGTAAATAAACTAATAAATTCGGTGTCTCTCACAAGAGTCCACAATTATATTGTGGTAATAGGCCAAATTCAATTGGTTAGGTTTAGAATAAGAGTTATAGTGAGTTCCAACATTGATTGGTTGTGTTTTAAGGTCAAAGGTCATGATGAACTTCCAACATAAGTTAATTAGTTATATTTAGAGGATTGGGGTATGGTGAGATTCAAAAATTCAAGTTTCATTAAATTCGGAGTACATAATAAGAGTGGATTTTCAAGTCTAATTTAATTGGTTAAGTTAAAAATCCAGGTAATGAAGAGTTTCCAAATTCTTAACTGGTAACTTTAAAGGAACTGGATCATAATGGCGTTAAAAATCCAAATTAATTAGTTAATTATGTAGTTGAAGGGCATGGTGAGCTTTTCACTTTTCGATTAGTAAATTAGATTTAGAGTCAGCAATTCCTCAAATTGTCTGTTTGGTGGGATCAAACCAAAATAATCCATGAGTGTATTATCTTGTGTGGTATAGAGAAAAAGAATTAAAAAAAAAACAAAAAAAAAAAAACTAATAAGTAATAAATAGTGAATGATAGCAAATAAAAAACAAAAATAATTTTTGTGTCAGGATTTAGAGTTAAAAATTTTTTAATACCATTACCAATACCATTTTCATTGGCTGATGCCCATTCTACGTGGTCACGTGGGTGGCCATCTCACAAACACGAGCTTCCCGTTAGCTAAGTACAGCATAATAGCAGTACTGATACAACTTCTACACCTTGAAGCCTGTCTGCTACACAGTCTGATGTTAGCTAAACAGATCAATATGCAACGTGTACTGTATTTGACACACACTGAAGATTTTATTTTAGCAGAAAAGGCTTTGGACTAAACTGTTACTCGTGTTAGCCTCTCTAGCACCAAGTACAGCTAGTCAACCAACCATCACTGTGTTCAGGGAAGCGCTGATTAATAATCCAGAAATAAATATCAAGACTGGAAACTTGATATCGTAACAGACTGAATGTTTTGTTTTTAACGTAATCTTTGCTCGTCTTGCGGGGTGCAGGCGGTTGATACGGTAACAAGTGTGCTTAAACTACAAAGAGATACAGAGTAAAAAGGTACGAGTGGTTTTGAGTTGATCACCTGTTCGGGTTATTTTACCTTTATTTACCTTTGCTGTGGCGTATTACAGCCGCTGTAGTTTCTAAACGTTGGACTAATTACCCTGTTTGTTTGTGAGTATACGTCATTCATAACAAACATCAAATGTAGGTTTATGTAGGTTCTTTATATTTCTATGTTCTTTGATAATCATCTGTATAATATGTATTGACCGTCTTCTGTAAATGATCACGTGCTGAACTCGTGGACAGCTGACCACGTTGTGAACTAACGGACAACGGTAAGGAATCACACGCTGATCACGTGGACAGAGGGCAATTGCGTTCTGATTGGGTGGCTCGCCTGAGGGGGAGAACTGGCCATCCCCCCCCCTCACACGATGTCGATTGTAGAAAAATATAAGAGTTTTTTGTTCTTTGTTCTGGCAGAGTCTGCCGTGGGTTTTGAGCACGAACGCCCGGCTACGTGGATGCTAGCTCTACCAGGCTGCCGGCTCTCCAGTCACATGTCACCATAAGAGCGTTGAAACTTGAATGAATCGAGCACCTTGTGTTCAGTTGAAGTGTGTATTTTGCTCTACTGTATTTCTGTGGCGGGGTGAAAAGACACACTCGTTCTAGCAGAATCAGTGTTTGTTTTGAGCATCACGTGCAGTTGAAGTGTGCATTTTGTTTCTTTTCTGTATTTCTGTATGGAATTAAAACGGACACATTTTATTCTAGCAAAAAACAGTATTTGCCTCATTATTTACCACCGATCACCTCCGAATCTTGTCTAAAATTTCACAAAACAACGTGTCACATTTTCTACCAAGATATTTAAATCCTGTGAGACTGAGTTTGAATGGAAAGTCAGAATGTTGAAGACTACAGGCAGTAGTGTTTATGGGAAAGCATTCACTCTTTTCCAAATTCAATTTGTAGCCTGAAAAGGAGCTGAAATTATTTAAGATATGCAAGACAGTGGGGACAGAAGTAGTGGGATTAGATACATATAGCAACAGATCATCTGCATATAAGGACAATTTATATTCTGTCCCATTTGGAAAACTCCCTCTAAATGAGGGGGATGTACGCAATGCGATAGACAAAGGCTCAATTGCAATAATGAAGAGCAAAGGCGACAACAGACAGCCTTGACGTGTTCCACGCCCAAGAGAGAAATAATCCGAGTATATATCATTAGTATGGACACTGGCTTTAGGAGCTGTACAAAGGAGACGAATCCAAGAAACAAACCAAATACGGATTTCTTCAAAACCACAAACGAGTATTCCCACTCCACCCTGTCAAATGCTTTTTCAGCGTCCAGGGAAATGACCATTTCGGGCACATCAAAGGAGTGTTTAAATAGATAACATTAAAAAGGGTGCGTGTATTAAAAAATAATTGACGCCCCTTGATAAAGCCATTTTGCTCTTCAGATATAACCAAAGGGAGGGCCTTCTCCAAACAAGAAACAACCAACTTGGCTAGCACCTTTACATCTGCATTTAACAAGGACAATGGTCTGTAAGAACCACATAAAGTTGTGTCCATGTCCTTTTTGTGAAGTAAAACTACAGTAGCTTGTGTTAATGTTGGAGGTAAAGTCTTGCGTTCTAAAGATTCGTTAAACATAGCCAATAATAGTGGTGCCAATTTTCTTATGAACTTTTTATATAATTCGATGGGAAACCCATCAGGGCCAGGGGCTTTGTTTGACTGCAGCGATTTTATTGAATTTTTCACTTCCACAAGGCTGAGTGAAGAATCCATGCTCCTGGCAGTATCAATATCAATAGCAGGAATGGAAAGACTTTGAAAAAAATTCTTCCATTTTATTATTATCTGTGGGAAATTCTGATGAATATAAGTAAGAGTAAAATGATTTAAAGGTGTCATTAATTTTGGTGGGGTCGGTTGTAATTACTTGTTGAGTATTTTGAATACTAGGTATTATACGAGAGTTGACCTGACGCCGTAACTGATGTGCCAATAAATGCCCAGTCTTGTCGCCGTATTCATAATATGAACCTTTACTGTGTAAAAGTAAGCGTTCAGCTTCTTTAGTAGAAATTAACTCAATCTCTGATTGAACACCCATACACTCTTTAAATAATTCTGGTGAGGGACTTATGGCATATCTTTGATCAAGTTTAGCAATGGCTATAGCCAATTCAGTACGCCTTGAGTTATGTCTTTCATTAGACAGAGATGTGTAGTAAATTATTTCTCCTCTGAGATAGGACTTAGGTGTTTCCCATAACAGAGAATGAGAAGTGGAATCATTCTTATTAAACACCAGAAACTCATCAATTGCATTAGAAATAAAGTCACAAAATTCTTCATCTGCCAGTAAAAAGGAATTAAACCGCCACAACGGTCGACTACGTTTATAAGAAGTCAACTGAATATCTAATAATAATGGAGCATGGTCTGATATCATTATACTCAAATAATCAGAGGAAACTACACATGAGTTGAGAGCCTGGTCAATAACAAAATAATCAATTTTCTGGAATAAGAGTGGTGCAACCCTGGAAAAGAAAGACATTTTTTTACTGGTTGGGTTTCGGGATCTCCACGGGTCAATAAGACCACTCTGCTTCATGAAATCAGAGAACGTTTGAGCCATTAAAGATTTTGAAAATTACGAAGATTAGATCGGTCTAACTCTGGATCAATGACATAATTTAAGTCACCCCCTAAAATTAGCAAATGAGAATCCAGAAATGGGAGGCTACTCAATAATCTATTTGCAAACTCAGCATCATCAATGTTCGGAGCATATATGTTCACGAGAAGAACCTTTTTTTGCATCAATACTCCAGCAACTATCACATATCGGCCATATTTATCAGCTATAACGTCAGTGGGCGAGAATTGTACTGTTGTCTGAAGTATTGCTTTGCGTCCTCGGATGAAGTGAACTCATTTACAACTCCATTGTAAGTAATGCGCAGCTCCGCTGGGTAGAAAAGTCCGTACCTGATCCCTTCGATGCCACGAAGTAGCCGCTTTACCTCATTAAAGGCTACTCGAGCCCCGGGAACCTTTGCAGTGTGATCCGGAAAAATCGATATGGTCCCGGCTCCGACTTTAATCCGCTGGCGCTCCCTCGCACGACGTAAAATGTCCAGACAGTCACTGTAGTAATGAAGCCTGCACACAATTACTCGAGGTCGTTCGCCTGGTTTCGGTTTGGGTTGGATAGAGCGATGAGACCGATCCACCAGCGGATCCTTTTCCAGCCCGACCCACCAGCGGTTCCTTTTCCAGTCCGATCCACCAGCGGTTCCTTTTCCAGCCCGAGCGCTTCCTTCAGTAGCGCAGCCACAGCGGTAGGTGAGCAGGAGTCAGCGCCCTTCTCCACGCCGATGAACCTGATATTGTTGCGGCGCGATCTTGACTCTAAGTTCTCACACTTTTCTTCCAACATCGTGACTTTAGCCGTAAGCTGCTCCAGAGTAGTTTTCATACCGGCAATGTAATCAGTGCAACCCGTGAGCGCCTCCTCCACGTCTCCCACCGTAGCCGTTAGCTTAACCACCTTAGCATCAGTAGCAGCAGCATAGTCACTTGCTAGCTGCGTCTTCACGGCTTGTACCTCAGCTTTAATGGATGACAACGCATCTCCAAGAACCTCTTCAAGTTCCTTCTTAATAATGCCAGCAATATCTTCTTTCAAAGAAGACAGCAGTTCCAGCTTTAGGTTATCGACGTCCGGGTTCATTTGAGTCGGAGCGGTAACGGCACATGGCTCTAGCGGCAAAGAAGCCGAGGCCTGTGAGTATGACTTTAGCTGTGTCTGAATAGTACGGGATTTTCCCCTTCCTGACATTGCCACGTGGTGCAAAAGTATATATACAGGGCCAGAGTGCAAAAGAGTAGATAACAAAGACTTAGTTTACAATGACGGTTAAACGGTTAAAAAGAAGGAAAAAAAAGACAAAAGAGGTAGGAATAAGAATGGGAGACATTCAACTCTGTATCCTGATCTGACACACCTGGAAGAATATTATTAGGATGAAGATCTAGCCCCGGTCCCCCAAATTCGAGCTGCAAATTGGTCAAGCGACAACATAAGACGACCACATGTTGAGTTAGAAATTTATTGGAAAAATACAAATGTACAGAAAGTGTTGGGACCGGGGTAGAGGCTACTCTAATTAATGTGAATGCTAATAAATTTAAAGGACCTTTGGTTCCCTTATCAGGACTTGGGGGGAAATGTGATATTTGAAAAAGCGGTGAAATTACCATTGGAAATTGGACAAATACCCATCGCAGGAGAGGAAAAGTGGGTGAATGTGCCAGCGTCAAAATGTTCTCTAACAGAAAACTAATCAGTATTCTTTTGTTAGTGTTATAGCAGTGCTAATTGTCATTTCAGCTCCATGCTTCCGTGGCACCCACTGTTCGGACAACGAAGCCAGCATCATGGATGACGTCGGCAACCATGGGAAAATAGTTAATAAACTCATTATTGTCGATTAATGGTTCATTAGATGATGAACCATTAATCCAGTGAATTGAGTAATAAACTAGGGGTGCTCACACTTTTTCCTAAAATGACCAACCCAAAGCGATCTACTTAAAAAATGCAAAACCATTTGACGGACATGAGCACAACACATTTATTTAGAAATATATTGAGAATTCTTTATATGTTTTACTCCGGGTCGACCCGGGTCCATTTAATAATGGCGTATTAAGTTTTGTTGTGCTGCTTTTGACCAAACAAGGCCTGAGTTAATTCCCGCTCTCCGGGTAAACTCAACCCACGCTCGCCACAGTTGTTCTGGTCTTCTCAAACTTTGCCAGTTTTCTAGCTGTTCTGCTGAGGTAGTGACATCAATTTGTGACATCACGCAAATTGACATCATAAAGCTTTGATGTTTGGAGCTTTGTGTATGACAAAGCTGAACTCTTGAATTCTAAGTCACATCCATTTCAGAAGAGAGATAGATAGAAGTAGCAGGATTACCTCCTAACAAGAGACTGAAAACAAGTTTCCAAGATAAACAGGATCCCAACAAAAGAATTACCTTACATTCAGAAATTTGGGATACAAATAAGTCTGAACTCAAAGAAAAACATGGAACAGCGTTTGGATTTGTTAAGAAAAAGCGAATCAACAAAAAGTCCGAGAATTAACGCCTCATCTTCTGATTCTGGGACCTACAGAGATAAAGCAGTTCCACGACGTCATGAAACAAATCAACATGATGTCCACTGTCTTGGACCAAATAAACAGCGCCTTGAGGTAGGGAAACGCCGCCTTGGAAGAGAAAAAGAGTGCCCTGGAGCAGAATAACACCACCCTGAAGCAGAAAAACACCGCCTTGGAGCAGAAAACACCGCCTTGGAAGAGGAAAAGAGCACCTTGGAGCAGGAAAACATCAACCTGGAGCAGAAAAACAACACCCTGGAGCAGGAAAACACCGCCTTGGAGCAGAAAAACACCACCCTGGAGAAGGAAAACACCGCATTGGAGCAGAAAAACACTGCCTTGGAGCAGAAAAACACCACCTGGAGCAGAAAAACACCACCTGGAGCAGGATAACACATCCTTAGAGCAGAAAAACACTGCTTTGGAAGACGAAAAGAGTGCCTTGGAGCAGGAAAACACCACACTGGAGCAGGAAAACACCGCATTGGAACAGAAAAACACCACCCTGGAGCAGGAAAACACCACACTGGAGCAGAAAAACACCGCCTTCGAGCAGAAAAACACCGCATTGGAGCAGAAATACACCACCTTGGAGCAGAGAAACACCACCCTGGAGCAGGAAAATACAGCCTTGGAAAAGGAAAAGAGCGCCCTGGAGCAAAAAAACACCACCTTGGAAAAGGAAAAGAGCGCCTTAGAGCAGAAAAACAATGCTTTGGAAGACGAAAAGAGTGTCTTGGAGCAGAAAAACACCACCCTGAAAGCAGAGAAACACCAACCTGGAGCAGGAAAACACCGCCTTGGATCAGAAAAACACCACCCTGGAGCAGAAAATCACAGCCTTAGAGCAGAAAAACACCACCCTGGAGCAGGAAAACACTGCCCTGGGGCAGAAAAACACCGCCTTGGAAAAGGAAAAGAGCGCCTTAGAGCAGGAAAACACCACCCTGGAGCAAAAGAACTCTGCATTGGAGCAGAAAAACACTGTCTGGGAAGAGGAAAACACCAGCCTGGAGAAGGAAAACACCGCCTTGGAAAAGGAAAACACCACCCTGGAGCAGAAAAACACCGCCTTGGAAAAGGAAAACACCACCCTGGATAAAAAAAACACTGCCTTGGATCAGAAAAACACCACCCTGGAGCAAAAAAACACCGCCTTGGAGCAGAGAAACAATGCTTTGGAAGACGAAAAGAGTGTCCTGGAGCAGAAAAACACCACCCTGGAGCAAAAAAACACCGCCTTGGAGCAGAGAAACACCACCCTGGATCAGAAAAGCACCACCCTGGAGCAGAAAAACACCGACTTGGAAAAGGAAAAGAGTGCCCTGGAGCAAAAAAACACCGCCTTGGAAAAGGAAAAGAGTGCCTTAGAGCAGAAAAACACCACCCTGGAGAAGAAAAACAATGCTTTGGAAGACGAAAAGAGTGTCCTGGAGCAGAAAAACACCTCCCTGAAAGCAGAGAAACACCAACCTGGAGCAGAAAAACACCACCCTGGAGCAGAAAAACACCACCCTGGAGCAGAAAAACACCACCCTGAAAGCAGAGAAACACCACCCTGGAGCAGGAAAACACTGCCCTGGGGCAGAAAAACACCGCCTTGGAAAAGGAAAACACCGCATTGGAGCAGAAAAACACCACCCTGGAGAAGGAAAACACCGCATTGGAGCAGAAAAACACTGCCTTGGAACAGAGAAACACCACCCTGAAGCAGAGAAACACTGTCCTGGGGCAGAAAACACCCTGAATCTGAGAAAGACCACCCTGGAGCAGGAAAACACATCCTTGGAGCAGAAAAACACTGTCTGGGAAGAGGAAAACACCAACCTGGAGAAGGAAAACACCGCATTGGAGCAGAAAAACACCACCCTGGAGAAGGAAAACACCGCATTGGAGCAGAAAAACACCACCTGGAGCAGACAAACACCACCCTGGAGCAGGAAAACACCGCCTTGGAGCAGAAAAACACCACCCTGGATCAAAAAAACACTGCCTTGGATCAGAAAAACACCACCCTGGAGCAAAAATACACCACCCTGGAGCAGAAAAATACCGCCCTGGAGCAGGAAAACAATGCTTTGGAAGACGAAAAGAGTGTCCTGGAGCAGAAAAACACCGCCTTGGAGCAGAAAAACACCAACCTGGAGCAGAAAAACACCACCCTGAAAGCAGAGAAACACCAACCTGGAGCAGCAAAACACCGCCTTGGAGCAGAAAAACACCACCCTGGAGCTGGAAAAAACCGCATTGGAGCAGAAAAACACCACCCTGGAGCAGGAAAACACCGCCTTGGATCAGAAATACACTGCTTTGGAAGACGAAAAGAGTGTCCTGGAGCAGAAAAACACCGCCTTGGAGCAGAAAAACACCAACCTGGAGCAGAAAAACACCACCCTGAAAGCAGAGAAACACCAACCTGGAGCAGCAAAACACCGCCTTGGAGCAGAAAAACACCACCCTGGAGCTGGAAAAAACCGCATTGGAGCAGAAAAACACCACCCTGGAGCAGGAAAACACCGCCTTAGAGCAGAAAAACACCACCCTGGAGCAGAAAAATACCGCACTGGAGCAGAGAATCACCACCCTGGAGCAGGAAAACACCGCATTGGAGCAGAAAAACACCGCACTGGAGCAGAGAATCACCACCTGGAGCAGGAAAACACCGCCTTGGAAAAGGAAAACACCACCCTGGAGCAGGAAAACACCGCCTTGGAAAAGGAAAACACCACCCTGGAGAAGGAAAACACCGCCTTGGAAAAGGAAAACACCACCCTGGAGAAGGAAAACACCGCATTGGAGCAGAAAAACACCAACCTGGAGAAGGAAAACACCGCCTTAGAGCCCAAAAACACCACCCTGGAGCAAAAAAACTCCGCATTGGAGCAGAAAAACACTGCCTTGGAACAGAGAAACACTGTCCTGGGGCAGAAAAACATCGCCTTGGAGCAGGAAAACACTGTCTGGGAAGAGGAAAACACCACCCTGGAGCAGAAAAACACCGCCTTGGAAAAGGAAAAGAGCGCCCTGGAGCAAAAAAACACCGCCTTGGAAAAGGAAAAGAGCGCCTTAGAGCAGAAAAACACCGCCTTGGAAAAGGAAAACACCACCCTGGAGCAGAAAAAAAATGCTTTGGAAGACGAAAAGAGTGTCCTGGAGCAGAAAAACACCACCCTGAAAGCAGAAAAACACCACCCTGGAGCTGGAAAACACCGCATTGGCGCAGAAAAACACCACCCTGGAGCAGAGAATCACCACCCTGGAGCAGGAAAACACCACCTTGGAAAAGGAAAACACCACCCTGGAGAAGGAAAACACCGCATTGGAGCAGAAAAACACCACCCTGGAGCAGAATAGCACCACCTTCGAGCAGAAAAACACCACCCTGGAGCTGGAAAACACCACATTGGAGCAGAAAAAACCCTGGGGCACAAAAACTCCGCCTTGGAAAAGGAAAAGAGCGCCCTGGAGCAAAAAAACACCGCCTTGGATCAGAAAAGCACCACCCTGGAGCAGAAAAACACCGCCTTGGAGCAAAAAAACACCACCCTGGAGCAGAAAAACTTCGCATTGGAGCAGAAAAACACCGCCTTGGAAGAGGAAAAGAATGACCTGGAGCAAAAAAACACCACCTTGGAGCAGAAAAACACCACCCTGGAGCAGGAAAACACCGCCTTGGAGCAGAGAAACACCACCCTGAAGCAGAGAAACACTGCCCTGGGGCAGAAAAACACCGCCTTGAAAAAGGAAAACACCATCCTGGAGAAGGAAAACACCGCCTTGGAGCAAAAAAACACTGCCTTGGATCAGAAAAACACCACCCTGGGGCACAAAAACTCCACCTTGGAAAAGGAAAAGAGCGCCCTGGAGCAAAAAAACACCGCCTTGGAGAAGAAAAACACCACCCTGGAGCAGAAAAACACCGCCTTGGAGCAAAAAAACACCGACTTGGAGCAGAAAAACACAGCCTTGGAGCAGAAAAACACCGCCTTGGAGCAAAAAAACACCACCCTGGAGCAGAAAAACACCGCCTTGGAGCAGAAAAACACCGCCTTGGAGCAGAAAAACACCGCCTTGGAGCAAAAAAACACCGTCTTGGAGCAGAAAAACACCGCCTTGGAGCAGAAAAACACCGCCTTGGAGCAAAAAAACACCACCCTGGAGAAGAAAAACACCGCCTTGGATCAGAAAAGCACCACCCTGGAGCAGAAAAACACCGCCTTGGAGCAAAAAAACACCACCCTGGAGCTTAAAACTTCCCTTCTGCAAGAGGACCCGACAAGGTGACTATAATTCCGTTAGCTTTGCTGGATCTTCAGCAATACTGTAGAACAGAAAACCATTCACCGATGGCGAGTATAGAAAACAACCAAGAACTGATCGAGACAGAAAGAAAACAGAAAGTAAAAGTTGAAACATGTTGGGATCATGAGGTCCCTCATGATTCGCATAAAGAGAAGTATAACATTGACATTTCTGCTCATTTGCTCCTTTATGCTGCTGCTGCTGCTGCTGCTGCTGATGATGATGATAAAATTTAAAGAGGAAAATAAATATATTGCAGATGTCATTTGAAGTAATCATCGTGTTTTGACTTGATTTGTTGCTTTAGACATACAACATCTCATGTAAATGTTGATTTTTCTTCTTTCTTTTCCCGATTGAATCTCTGTGCTCATATAAACAACAGAATATTAAACTCACTCTAGATTTAAAAAACATCTACATTAATAAAATTTTCTAAAAAGAAATTTAATTAAATGTATGAGGTTGAAAAGGCCAGAATTTGTGAGATATTTCAGAAAAAGGGATTAATCTAAAAAAATTGGACATTTTTATTTCAGCTCACAACAGTTATCTGGATGGTTTTATTTATTCGTCCCTCTGGAGTCCAGAGGGCCACATAAAAGGGCTGAAAGGACTAATAGTATTAATCGTGATTAATCGCTTATTGAAACAATCAACTAAATTAGTAATCGATTAATCATTAACTGGAGAATACAGACTCAAAAAGCCATTTGGGGGAAAAAAGACAACATATTCAGAGCATGTGAGTTTTGGATAAGTTTTAATTTCACGTGGTTTGAATTCTGGAAAAATAAAAACTTTTTGAATTATAAACCACTTAATACAAAAATGGTCAGTAGATTAGCTGAGCAATGTGCTGATCCCAGTTCAGTCAGAAAAGAGCTTTTCACAAGTTCATGTCAAGTGTTCACTAAAGGAATGCCAATGTTGGGTTTTTAGTAATTAAATTTGAATAATATTTTAAAAAGGAACTGAATTATTCCTTTATTTGCATCTTTTAATGTATTTCTAACATTGCATGAAAAATCTGCAGAATGTGGCCATTTTTAACCAATCAATCATCAGAATAATTGATTAATCCATAGCTAAAATAGTAGTTGCAGCCCTGGTTTGATTATTCATTATATTAAATAGTTTAACTATTTTATTGTGCTTCCTCTGTAAATGTCTTTATTTACAAAAACGTAGCTTATTTAGTCTGTTTGACATGTTTAGTTCACCTTAAATGGTGGAAACCAGCAGCGATGAAACTCTGAGTTTAGTTTTTCAGGACAACAGATTCCACAGTGACGACGTGAACCTGCATCGCTGCTGTTTACGGTGGGAACATAAAATAACGACATACGAGTTTCTTTAACAAGCAGGTCGGCAGTGAAGGCGGCCATGCTTCGGCGCTCCTGTATGAAGCAGTTCAGACAGACGCTGCTCCGCTGCTGCAGCTGCTCTGGGGGAACCATGTCGGCTCCTTGGCCTGGTCCACGGCTGTTGCCACGGTAACGGACGCTAATGCGCCGAGTCTTGGGCATGTCGCCATGGTGCTGCTGTGGAGGGCGGTTGAAACGTGCTGAAAACAACAGCAGAGAGAGAAACACAGATGCATTTCAGAGGAATATGCTAAACAGTTTTGTCTTTATCCATTTAATTTATTATTTTTTTTGTTTGTTCTCTAATTGGTTATTTTGTCAATCAAAACCGCTCTCTGATAGTCTGTAGTGTTTGCTTTTCATGTGCTAGCTGACAAGTAATAATACTATTAACTATTGCCACACGTTGTTGTTTTGAAAAGTTTCAGGATAATTTTCTGAGGTTTGGGGATTTATTTCTATTTAGGAACAATGTTTGATTCCCGAAACAACAGAATCTCCACCCTGAAATATTAAAATTTTCACAAGCCTGTGATGAAAACGGAGGATTCATGGGTAACTCAGTAAATACTCCGTCTTTCACGACATGTAATCAAAACCATCAGATTGCTAAATGAGCACCTACTCAGTTTTATTATTAAACATTTTATTTATGTTTACTGTTAGCAGCAGGATGGCAAATTATCTTCTCTATTAAAGCTGCAAATATTTGATGAAAACCTGGTGATTTCTTTAATAACTAAACTGTAGATAACATTAGTAAGTCAGGACTCCTAAAGCATGCTGCCTCAATTTACGGAGGAATATTAGTGCCATAAAAAAGTTATGACTTTAATATCAGAATTATTTAAATTGTTTATATTACTAGATACAGCAAATCTAGTCTTAAAGATCAAATCAACAAACAAATTTGAGAAATTCTGAGCTTTATCTCTAAACGTGGAAAACATGAAGGTTTACAAATCCTACCACAAGGAAGAGACAGTTATAAGATTATTTTCACATACTGGCAACATGGTTGACACCCAAGAATGTTTGATTATTCATTTGGATGTTGACATAGATTGGGACAGAACTAGGATTCTGAGATTAAAGTCAAAATTCTGAGATTCACCTACTTTGATGCAAACTTGTTTAACTTAAATAATGTAATAATAAATGACAAATAAAGTAAATTTTACCTGGATTTTTTTTTTTTGTAAATTTCTTTCTTTGCCTCCAAAACTTTGGATCCTCCCTCAGCTTCTTTGTACTCCTTTTAAAGGGCATGGCCCCCCATGCTGGGAATCACTGACATGAAGACAAAGTGAGTACGTCAACAAAATCCAAAAATAAAACATGCGGTTCTAATGACATTTACAACTGATACATTATTTCAGAAAGCCTCTTGGTGACTATGACTCTGATTTCTGATCTAAACAAACAGAAAATGGAAACAAAATAGAAACATTTTCCTGGTTTTTCATGAAAAACAAAGTTTGGTCTGATGGTAAAAATGTGTGTCATTTAGTAGCTAACAGCAGAGGGCGTCGTGCTACAGAGAGAAAATATCCTTCTGTTTCTGCAGCACAAAAAACATATTTACATCAAAAAAGGCACCAAAAAACATTTACTGCATTCTTTTATCTTAATATAACTTGGTGTGGTTAACTTTTAAAATGGGTCCCGGGGGCGCAGTGCCATTGCAGGGGGGAAGCAGCATGGATGAAAAAAACAAAACAGTTACACAAAAGTGTTTCACTGTAAAGATGGTTTGCAGTGAGTTTTGTTGCAACCTGAAGTGTGAAATAAACTTCAGTGGAGTGTGAAAACAAAATATGTGTATAGATTTATGTCTGGTTGAACGATGTGTGAGACCAGTGGATTTTGTTTTTCGTTTTTGTGGGGGGATTTTATTGGGGAGCCCAGAAAATCTTTGGGAACCACTGGGCTAAGCAATGGAGCAGATTACAAACCAATCAGGAGCTCAGTTTTCAACAATAAAGATTTAAAAATCACAAAAAGTGAATTTAAAGGGGACCGACTATGCAAAATTAATATTTTACAGTATTTTGTACTCAGGTTTATTTCACATTTCTAAACTTTTGTTGTTTTTAAATGAATTTAACCCAGGTTTGCTTTATTTCTCCCTCTCAGATGGTTTCTTAATGTTTAATAATCAGATTTATTTATTTCTGTTGACAGATGCTGTGAACGGATAGAAGATGAAAATCCTCAAGAAGGACAAGCAGCAGGTTTGTTCTTCCACTTTACTGAATTTAACCTCCAGAATGATTCGAATGATCAGGTAAATCTCACACATATTCTGTTTAATCCAGTTTAACACCCAGTTAAACCTGGATTACTGCTGTGTGAGTTTTGCTAACTAATTCCCAAAGAGGATTATGGGAAATCATATGAGGGATGTTTTCAGCTTGGCGTTGTTTGGATCCATCAGCTTCACTGTTTTTTAAAAAAAATATTTTGATATTTTGCTCTACTTTTTTTTGTCAAACGTTTGTGCTACATTTGTGCTGGTTTGTGCAGCAAAATTTTCATTTGTGGTGCTTTGGCTTTGAAGATATTAAAGTTAAAAGGTCAAAAGGTCAACCATTCCCCCACTTCCATAAAATCAAACAAAATAGGTGTCTGGCGTTGTCTGGTTTCCTCCAAACTCGATACACTTTAGAACAGAACCGTCCTGCCAACAACCATCCGTGGCGACAAAATCTCTTTAGAGAAACTTTGATAATATGAGTTGCATTTAAATTTCCCACTGAGATTAATAAGTTATGTCTGAATTTAATTTACAGCTACACACCTCAACAGCTCTGAGAGCTTTAGTATCTGAGCCGCTTAATGGATCAAATACATTATGGATACACAGAGTCTGAATATGATACTCGTAATTTAATATCCAACTAAAAACATTTTGCACACACTAACATGTTCTCCAACTGCCAGTAACAATCTCTGTCATAAAAGGTGTAGATTTTTACACAAAAGTCACCTAAAGTTTTAAATACTCTGTTTTTGATGTTATTTCAAATATTTGTTTTTAATAAATTTAGGAATTTAGATTATTTTTACACTGGGAAGCAACATAGTAACTGAGCAAAGTTCAGTTACTATGAACTTTGCTTATAAATTGTGTATATTATACACAATTTATAAGGTGTATAATATACACCTTATAAATTTTGTATAAAGAGTCATTATTACAGTTGAGACCATAGGTTTGCATACACTCAATAAAAAAACATACACATTTATATTTCTCACAGTCTTAAGTTAAATCGGCCTGTCTTTCTCTTGTTTTCTTTTAGTTAAAATTAATAAAATTATTTATATTTACTAAATGCATCAATACTGAGAGAAAGAATTGTTTATTTATCTCTTCAAAATTATTTGGTAGTATTGCCTCTGAACTGCATGACTAACAGACATAAAACAGGTTTGATTTAACTTCAGACTGTGAGAAACAAATTATGTTTTTTTTATTAATAAATAGCAAATATATGTACTTGAGATAGTGCCTTGAAATCAAATTAATATTTCTACTCTTTCGAATATCTTCAGCTAAACTTCTCGTCTAGAAAAAGATAACGTCAAAGTGGGTTAAGTTCGATTGATTTTCTAAAATTAATTAATAAGCATTAATTTCTGTGCGATTTCACTGCAACACCTTATATATCGACTGTTTTAGCTTAGCAAGCTGTTCAGCAGCAGATTCACCCAAGGTTCACATCGAGAGAAATATACACCGAATCAGCAGTAGATTTACAAATAAACTTAAAATAATATAAAATAAGTGACTAACACATTAATCTTCATAGTTAAAAAAGCACGTTAACTGAGCACTGATAGCTAACATATGGAGACCTTTAGGGGACATGGGGGAAAAAATTTCTTTGCGTTCCCTCGCGCAAAAGTTTAGCGAGGGAACGCAAAAGAATTTTTTTCCCCATGTCCCCTAGAGGGCGCCATACAATCTAACCGGAGAGGCTGCGTAACGTCAGTCCGTGATGTTAGCCAGCACCGTTAGCACACGAGGCTACTTAACGGTAACTAGACTCTGTGTAACGACAGTGTTTTCCGGGCGAGCCTGAGGGTCAGAGCTGCTCTGAAGAAGGTGGAATTACGACGGACGATAGTATAAAACGAGGTGATGTTTTATTTTGAATCAAAGCTTATATAAATGCTGAAAGTGATCGACTTATTTCTCTTGCTGGTTGTCAGGCTAAGGTCAAGAAGCTGGCCAGTTCGGCAGTTAACGCTAACCGATACCTGTCTCTATAAACGTGTAATGTGACAGTAAGTCCTTCTGCTAGCGGATAATGGCCGAGCCTCTGGATCACATTGATCGGGAGCAGTGATGTCAGTAACGCGTTACTTAGTAGAGGGAGGGAACGCAAAGGAAACTTTTTTTCCCATGTCCCCTTGAGGTCTCCATATATTAGGTATCAGTGCTCAGTTAACGTGCAAATAACGCGTTACTTAGTAACGGGCCACTTTTTCAGTAACGAGTAATTTAACGTGTTGCTATTTCATATCCAGTAGTCAGACTACAGTTACTTATCAAAATCATTTTTGCGTTGCTGTTCGTTACTATTTTCTTTTGGAATTTAATCTTATTTGCTCTACGCCTCTTGTCGAGTGATCGCCGTTTTTATGCGACAGAAACGTAAACAATGGACGGAAGAGGGAGATGTGTATTTTGTTGGTAGAAAAACAGGAACTACTTTGAGTTTCTGTCGCCAAGTCCGATTATTATAAGCAGCTGTGGGCTTTTTTTTTAAGTCATAAACAGACATAAACCCCAGAATGTGTCTGACCTCCAATTAGTTTTAGTCAGGCTCTCCCTGTCCATCATTTCCCGGATGATCCGTCCCGCTGCGTCTTTGTTAATGTCAAGTTAACATATTACCTGCCATTGACGTCGATCTATCCAGAACATTGGAAACATCAAGACTAATATGAACAGCGCAATAAACGTGAAAACAGCTATGAATGAATGAGTTTGTAAAGCTGCAACTAAACGGCATTATAATTATTAATATTACGATAAGTGTCAGAAATCTGTGCAGCCATCTGAGTTGTAGAGCCGCAGGAGGAGCGCTGTGCACTGCGCTCTGACAAAAATAATTACAATACTAAGAAATAATAATAGTTATCTTGATAAATAGATCGAAAACCAAATATCCCTCACAAAATAATTACAGGTTAGATTTAAATCACTCAGTTTGTATCAGCAAAGAACGTAAATAATTAAATGTCAAAAATTTTCCAGTTCTTTTTCAAAAGAAAAAAAGAAAAGTGAAGTCCAGATCTCACCAGGAGCGTCTTTCTTTCCCCTTTGCGGCGTCCTATTGCACCGGGCGGCGTTTCCTGGGTTCAAGCTCCGATCCGGTTTCTAAAAGCACGCTCTGCTGCGCTGGGACGAACTTTGACTGCTGTTTTATCTCTTTTCTTTGATTTTTAACTTGTTTTAAACATTTAATCAAATCAAATCTCCCGCTGCACAGATCTGACAGTGTGCGTCTTCCTCTCCTGTTGCGCCGCCGCACACGGCCCTTTCTATCCACTTATTTCAACCACACCTAAACCCCAGTATGATACTGCCCTAAATCAGCTTTAAACAGTGGAGAATAGAACTAATTTAACAATGAAATAACAGCAACTGTTCTACAAAACAGTTTAATATATTTAATTTTTATTGTATTTATTCAGAAGAAAACAAAAATATGTTATGTTACAATGTTACAGGCCCAAAGAGCCTGAACTTTTAGGGAACCAGAAAAGAGATTGCCTCTCTGATATTACAAATCATTAAGTCTCTGCTTTGTATCACTTCCTGTCCTTACAGTAAGCGGCGACCCCCCACTGACTGACACCCTGCGATTCCTGTGGTTCCCCCTGCATTCAACTTCAGTGTGTCAGGGTTCTGTCGGTGGTTTGGACTTTCATTGGACAATTTTTTAAGAGGCTATTCGGTATGGCACAGCCTCCCCCTGGGGCCGGCGTGCACTCCCAGCAGCCCGTGGTGCCCTGCACCTCCCGAGCCCATGTTCAGGGTAAGACCCGGCCGCAACCTGCTCTAAACGGATCGGCCTTCATCATTTGATGTTGTCCTCCTCGTCGGCAGGAACTGCAGGAGCCATGTGTCTCCCTCCCCCCAACAGCATGGACGGTAAGCAACAGGGGCCGGTGACAGAGGAAGTGGCTTTACCAAACCCACAAGATGGAGGCGTTTCTCTGGAGCCCTTCATACACCAGGTGGGCAGCACCCAACAAAAAGCCCTGAATACAAAGAACCTGACATTTACGCTGCAAAAACAGAAATCTTTCCAAGTCATTTTAGTTTTAGATGCAAATATCTTAGTACACTTGAATTAAGACACATGAACACAACTTATAAGTAATTTTTTATCAAGACATAGCAAGCTTGTTTTCAGCCAGTAATTCCTTAATATTGACGAAAACGTTTTAGTTCCATTGTCAGATGATTCCACTTAAAACACTTATGTGTCACGTTGTGTGGTGGTGGAGGTGAGGCAGACACTGAGAAAACCAACTTGGAGTGCAAAATAATAAATTTTATGAAAAACCAGAACACGGGGAACAGGACGCCAAGTGTGAAGACGATCCAACAAGACACAGAGACACAGGTGACACTAAATACACATGAGGTAATCAGGGAACGAGACACACCTGGGAACCAATCAAGGGGAGACAGGACAACACAGAGACTCAGACACACAGGAAACTCAAAATAAACACACAGGAAAACACAGAACATGACATTATAGGACATTTTTCCCGTAAGTGAAATAATCAGCCAGTGAATTTAGTACTTTTTTATCAATATTAAGGAATTATTAACTAAAAACTCTTAAAAAAATACCATCCAGCTGTTTTCTGGCAATAAGTAAATGTTTGTTGTGTGTCTGGAAGATAAACTGTTTCAAAAACTTTCTGAATGTAACAAATCAGCACCTAGCAACCCCAGCAGAGCTCCAGCATATTTGGTCAGCTGGTTTTACATCAGTTTGGATTTAAAGTGACAGGACTCCCTAAAGCAGCTCAAAAAGAGGGAGAACTGATCAGACTGAAATCTCATTATCCAAGAATCATTATGAACATGTTAGACATGTCCTAACATGTTCCAGGAACCATAACAGGTCACCTTTAAAACAAACACCTGTGTCTTGCTGAAAAGTTGTTTCTGAGTTAATTCAGGTGTTCTAAGATTTGCACTAGAAACTAGACTAGATATTGTGTTTTTGCAGTTCTTTGTTTATTTCTGTAAATCCAGGATGCCTGACAGATTTTAATACCTGTGTGTGTGTGTGTGTGTGTGTGTGTGTGTGTGTTGCAGGTGGGGGGTCACACCAGCATGATGCGGTACGATGACCACACCGTGTGTAAGCCTCTGATCAGCAGAGAGCAGCGCTTCTATGAGTCTCTGCCTCCTGAGATGAAGGAGTTCACTCCCGAGTATAAAGGTCAGTGGCCGCTCTCTGATGTTTCGGATCAGAACCGCTGGGCTCTTCATGCCGCCAGACCTCATCTCAGTGCAGTATTATGAAACCTGCTGCACACATTACTGGAGCTGAATTGATTAATCAATTATCAAAATAATCATCAACTAATTTAGTAAGTCTCTCTGTGGTCCAGTAACATTCGCTCAGCTCAGAATAACTCCCTGCTAAACGGCTGGAGTGGCAGAATGACGCAAAGTAGGAAGGAGATCCGGATGTTTAGTGGAAGAGGAGACGTAGCGGCTCTGCTCTCCATCAGCGGCTGCTGCTGGATCTGCAGGAGCAGGTGTCTTATTAATCAGACTGTTCAAAGAAGGAGTGCTTTTTTTTATATTTCCCATTAAAGATTTAAAAAAATATATATTTTTTTTACTCATGACTTTAAACACTCGGGTGTTTTGAAAGAAAATAGAGGGTGAATAATGTTCAGAGTTTGAGTTGGGCTGATGGATAAAATGAAAGCACAAACCTAGCAGGTTATTGTGACGGTTCAGCCGGACCCAGAGAGGCAAACTGTCAGCTGCACACGTCGACCAGCAACGCCACGGCAGACAGAGAGGAAACCGTCCCATCAACCTGCTGCAATCATTCCCAAAACCAGGACACGACACAAACCGTGGAAACCAGCGTGACCCATTTACTTACTGAGCTCTTTATTAGAATAAATCACAGCAGCTTTAATGGGACAGATTCACAGTTTAAACAAACACAAATACTGAGACGGAGCTCTGAAAGCCAGACGTTCGGTTGTGTTTGGAGAAATTACTCCATAATCATCTGAAATAATGCATGCAGTTTAGTGAGGTTATGTCCCTGGGAGGGATTGAAAGGCTTTTAAAGAAAATGGATAAGAAGCACAGACATGTTGGTGTTTCTGGAGCACTTCCTGTTCCCACAGGATGCAAAAGGAAAAATCTTTAGTCTGCTGGAAATGCAGAGATTTTCAAACCTCTCATTACATCGTGAAAAAAGTCTTATCCTGACAGCGACAACATCCCAAAGCTAAAAGTGTTCAGGATTGTTACTTTTACCATTTTCTCCACTTTTGGATCCATGACATCATCAATAAATATTGATACATTTGATTAAATGCAGAACAGTGACAAAAATAATTTTCCTTTTGGTTCTGATGAATTTCACAATGTGAAAACTTTTTTATCATCAGTTTTATCACATAAATAACACAAAATATTAAAAATAAAACAGAAATCCGATAACATGACAGCTGCTAATCCACCTCATTTGCTTTTGCTGCTCCTGGTTTTGAATCTGTCTGGTCGTTTGGGTAGAACTCTGGTGGAAATGACGATACGATCTCTGAGGGTTCCTCCCGTTCTGCATCCATCAAGATTTCCTTTTCAACTCCTCTGGGATTTGGGGTCAAAGTTCAGGTGTTATTTGAGTTTTTAGATTCTAATTAGCTGCTCCCATTTGTAAAAACAGTACCTTGTTACCATGGTTACACATCATAGTTGTCTAAAAGTTAAAAGTTAGGAGCAAAAATCCTCCCAAGCTGCACAGCATCCAGACCAGAGGGAATAATTGCATCCAGCGACTGAACCAAAGGAAATGAACAAAAATCAAGACAAAGATCCAATCAGAGCTGCTGTTGTAACGATAACTATGGAGAAATATTTGTGTTTGCAGATTTTATTCCATCCATAGAAAACAAAAACAACCTTCTGGGAACTTTCTAAAGTCTGAGTCAGGAAGGTGAAGTTCAGGTATATTTGAGTGGAAGCAGACTCCCTCTGCAGGTCTGACTCCGTTAGGGAAGCTGAATATTTTCTCCGGTGGGTCTGCATTCCCACCAGTCCTCCCTGATGTTGACGGCCACCCAGCCAGCCTATATTTAGCCCTGGATCCCTGCCTGCTGCCATTGTCCTGCTGATTAAATAACAGCAGACAGACAGCTGCCCAGGAGCAACTTCTCCAAGCCGTCAAGGTTGTTTTGCCCACATATTTTCTGACATTCTCTGATGAAACATCGTGCTGCTCAGTGGTAAATGTCTGATCACACTGAGGATTTGAAGCACTTTTATAAACAACAAACTACAAAAACACAAAATCTTACAAAGTATTTTTGGTCTAGTTTCTACTGCAAATGTTTTATTCCACTTGAAATAAGACACAACTAACAAGTAACTTTTTTAAGAGATTGTCTTAAGTCAATAGTTCTTGAGTATTGATGAAAAGGCTGCAGTTACTCTGGCACATCATTTCCCTTGAAACATGGAAAAATGTCTTGTTATAAATCATCATCAATATTAAAAATTTTTTTGCTTTAAACGAGTCCCAATAACTTGCAGAAAAGTTCTCGTGATGTCACACTTGTAGCTGACAGCCATCTTGGCGGGCAGTTGCAATGGGGTTGCTATGACAACAATAAACAAGCCACAAGCTTAGGACTAACTGTCGCCTTGATCCTATCCAACTTAAAAATAAAACAAGTGCATTACAATTAGTCTCCACCCCTGGGTAAGAATAAGATAAATATCGGTGATATTCACTGTAGTACTTTCTGCCAAACTAGCAAAGTAGCTCAGCAGCATTATGACCAATTGTTTCTGATCCTCTCTGGTTCTGTCTGTCAGGCGTGGTCCTGGTGTGCTTTGAAGGCGGCTCCGACGGCTACATCAACCTGCTGGCTTACCCCTACGTGGACAACATGGAGGACATGATGGGGGAGCTGGAGGAGCAGGACCCCCCGGAGAGGGAGCAGCAGAGGCGGACGCAATCCCGCCGCAGCCCGTCCTCCTCGTCCTCCGAAAACAAGGAGGAGCGGGCCGAGCAGAGGGAGGAGCGGGCCGAGGAGCGGGCTGAGGAGCGGGAGGAGGAGCAGACCAAGGAGCGGGAGGAGGAGCGGGAGGAGCAGGCCGAGGAGCGGGAGGAGGAGCGGGCCGAGGAGCGGGAGGAGGAGCGGGCCGAGGAGCAGACCAAGGAGCGGGAGGAGGAGCGGGAGGAGCAGGCCGAGGAGCGGGAGGAGGAGCGGGCCGAGGAGCGGGAGGAGGAGAGGGCCGAGGAGCGGGAGGAGGAGAGGGCCGAGGAGCGGGAGGAGGAGAGGGCCGAGGAGCGGGAGGAGGAGCGGGAGGAGCAGGAGGAGGAGCGGGAGGAGCAGGCCGAGGAGCGGGAGGAGGAGAGGGCCGAGGAGCGGGAGGAGGAGAGGGAGGAGGAGCGGGCCGAGCAAAGGTAGTCACACGACACCGACAGCTTCAACAAGTAACAACCTGTTCACTTCATCATTAAGCTGCACTTCCATTACAAAACTTCACAAATATTCTGCTTACGTCAAAAAAAACACTTTTGTAATTGCGTAGTTTCAGTTGAATAATAAACACTGCAGAAGACTTTTCCCATGTTTTAGTTGCTTTTCTTTTCTTGAGTTTGTTCATGTTGTAAGTAATTAGAAAATGCCGCACCATCGTTGTCTTACTACTTCCTGAAGACTGTCTTCTCCACAGTACTAACTGTTGTTGATCACGTGACTCATGATGCAAAAAAAGTGTTTCCATTGAAATTTTGCAAAATAAACCAACTTCGATACAACGAAAAAATTACCTCGTCCATTAAGCAAGCTGATTTTAGAAATGTCAAATTGCTCAATTATAGACGAGTTGCAGTGTTCGGGTTACATGCGTCACATGCATAAAATCCGCCCTCCTCCCTCCAGCTGGAGGGCAAAAAGCTGCTCGCTGGTGATGATTAGCTTTGGTTTTAGCTGTTAAGTTGTCAATATAACGCGCTAAATCTTGAATGTAACACTATGACCACTAGACAGCAAGGTCAGGAAAAAGTTTTAATTCTAAAAAAATAGCGAGGGAGAGAAAAGTAGCTCAGTTATGCTAGCTTGACTTTGACAAACTTAACATGTAGATGTGCTGCAGAATTCGGTGTTTCAGTTCAAATAAAAATTGTGCGAAATTTCCGGATGTAAACGATAACATGCAACATGTCTATATTGTTAATGGAAACGCAGCTACTGATGACAATGATAAAAATATTCACAAGATGTGTGATATATCGACTGTCATTATTTATTTGAATGAACGACTATTCATTAAATCACGATAACAACCTGCTTTCCTGCTTCAGTTCTGTGAAACAGAGTCCCCTGCTGGACCCAAAGGTCCGCTCGGATGTCCCGTTGCAGTCCAGCAGCAGCGTGGCCTCGGAGAAGATCGGCCTCAGCCCCTGGAGCCAGGTGTGCCACAAGCAGCAACTCGACCGGATGAGATCCAAGTCCAAGAACCGCAGGTGCATCAGTATCCTTCATCCGTCCGCCGGACAGCCTGCACTCACCGTGACTGGACACCTTGTTAGGCTCAACCTGGAATCACCTGCTTAACTCGGCCAATCGTATCACAGCAACTCAAAGCACAGGAGCTTCATGGACTCTTTTTGTTTTGCAGTTTCTTCAGAATTTCATTCTACTTTTTGTGATTTTTTTTTCCCCTACTCAGAATTACTATTCTTAATATCACTAAAATATTGGAATCGGCTTAAATTTTCAAGCCTGTAAATCCCAACTTTTGGTGTAAAAGAAAGCAGAAATCTTTCATTTCTTTTTAAAATCAAATATATTTGTATATTTTTCCAACTGACATTCTTAAAACTAGATCAGTCAGTCTGATGAAATCCTCCAGGTTTTATTCCCTAACTGCGGTGTCTCAACCAGAGTACCTACTGCTGGAGAACGTCGTCCACCACTTCTCCTTCCCCTGCATCCTGGACCTGAAGATGGGAACCCGGCAGCACGGCGACGACGCCTCTGAGGAGAAGGCAGCCCGGCAGATAAAGAAATGCGAACAGAGCACTTCGGCCAAGCTGGGCGTCAGAATGTGTGGCATGCAGGTAGAATGGCGAAGGAAACGCATCAGGATAGACTGCGGAAACTCCTATCAGTCTATCTTTCATTAACCCAACGTCATGCTTCACTCAGCTACAGAAAAGTGGACAGAATAGCTTAAATTGAAAACATTACGTTCAATTTTTATTCAGCTTCCAGCTTCTTTTGCTGAATTAGAGAATACATCATTTATTTCCTCTACTATCAAAGCAGCAGTATTAGGTAACGGTAACCTTTTTGGGCATTAGCTCATGTTAGAATGTTACTCCCTCATCAGAAACAAACTGGAATGCTGCTTTGATTCTTTGATGTTTGCGAAATCCTTTAATCTCCATGCCAACCATTCAGCAGTGCAAAGTGCCTGGGTGGACCTAGCACCAACTTCCAGGTACAGCTCCTCCTCAGAGCTGCAGTTTCTGACCTCCCCTCCCCAGCCTCAGCTCCTTCAGACTAGCCAGCAGCAATTAGCAAACACCTGGTGGAACTGCTGAGCTCATCTTAGGTGCTACTTCTCACTGAAACATTGGTAAAAAAAAAAAAAAAAAAAAAAGTTGTTAAAGGGTTAATAGAGGATTCATGCAGTGATGACGGCAGGCCCAATTTTAAGGCCTTAAATCAGGAAGCGAACATTTTTTTCAGTCATGTGTGATATTTATGTAGCATTTTTTAAAAAGTTGAAAGTAACATAGTTTCTTGATTGTGATATAGAATGGCACTATGCACCTGGTAAATACATAATACTGCCCATTTAAAGAGGACCTATTATGTAAAATTTACACTTTGCAAATTTGTGGTCCTTTGTTTGGGTTTCTACTGCTTCCTACAAAAACAGCCCAAGCGCTTAAAAGAACCCACCCAGCTGTGTTTGTTTTTGTTTTTATTGTCAGTAAGTAAATATTTTCTGGTGTCTGGAAATTAAGCCATTTCAAAAACCTCCTGATTGTTGAGCCACTATCTAGGTGCTGTTACCTAGCAACCCAGCCTGTTACCTTGCAACCCAGGCTGAGCTCCAGCACATTTGGTCAGCTGGTTTTACTGCTGCATGTGCTGTACAACGGCTGCTGGAAAACACAAGTGTTTTGTTGTTGACTTACCATCCAGAAACCACTTGCTGCATTTTTGTTGACTATGCAGGAGGCTTCACTTCTGCTTTTCAAAGATGTGTGGTTGTATGATTGTGCATCTGTTTGCAGCCATTTTTACATGCGAGTATAAACGTTGAGTTGGCCAGCAGCAGCTTGTTTGGATTTAATATGACAGGACGTCCTAAAACAGCTCACAATAGGCAGAACTGAACAGATTAAAATCTCATTATCTAAGAATAATTTTGTGCTAAAAAGTAATGAGCATGTGTTGTTTAGACCGATCCTAACTCGTTCAAGGAAGCGTAATAGCTCAACTTTAAAACCAGTATTATGTTCTGCAGAGTGATTTTGGTGATGAATTATTTAAATGTCACCCTCTCCCCCTGCAGGTGTACCAGCTTAGCGGGGGACCATACCATTACCTGGACAAGTACTATGGGCGCGACCTGTCGGTCGAAGGCTTCCGCCAAGTGCTCTGTCTGTTCCTGGACAACGGGAAGGGCCTGAGGCGGGACGTCTTTGAGCCGATCCTAAATAAGCTCCGCAACCTGAAGGTGGTGCTAGAGAGGCAGGAGTCCTACCGCTTCTACTCCTCCTCTCTTCTCATCATCTATGAGGGAAAGGTGAGCAGATGGGCAGGTTTCTAATTAAGTCTTTATTATGTGATTATTTATAAGAGATCACTGTGGTGGATTAGCTACCGCTGCTATTAGCTATGCTAACAGTGCGGTGGTTGATTAGCTCATTTAAACACCACTACTGATGATCTGTCAGTTGGTGTTTAGGTTCCCTTTTTATTTTATTGTATTTTTTTAACTGAACTGAAACACAGAATTCTGCAGCACATCTATAAGTTAAAGTTATCAAAGTCAAGCTAGCATAGCTAACTTACTTCCTTATCCCTTGCTATTTTTCTTAATTAAAACTTCCTGATCTTATTGTCTAGTTCTTGTCATGTTAACAAGTAACAGCAAAGCACTGCTTCCCTTTTTTCTTCCATACATTTAAGATTTAGCGTGTTATGTTGACAACGTGACAGTAAAACCAATGGGCTAAATAAAGAAGCCCATTGGTTTTACTGTCGCATCAGAACCGAGCAGAACCGCGGTTCAGATGATCCTCTGTAGGTGGTTTACTGCTGAGGAAATCTGTTAAGATTTCAATGATTAAATCGTCATTTTTACAACTCTTCCTTTGTAATTCTGGACTGACGGTTTATTAACACATAAATAGCCGCTCCAGCTAATTTAACAAGTTTCCACTGTAATGTTTTAGGTCCTATGAGTAAATCTGTTACAAAGATACAAACCATATTAAAAAGAATGTACTATAAAAGTATGTTTATTTCTCAAAGTTCAAAGGATTAAGTCTCCCGTTGGAAATAGAATCAATAACTATCCATCCATCCATCCATTTTCTGAACACCCTTCGTCCATAATGGGGTCGGGAGGGTTGCTGGTTCCTCTCCAGCTGCGTCCCGGGTGAGAGGCGGGGTCACCCTGGACAGGTCGCCAGTCTGTCACAGGGCAACACAGAGACACCACGACAAACAACCATGCACACACACACTCACACCTAGGGAGAATTTAGAGAGACCAATTAACCTGACAGTCATGTTTTTGGACTGTGGGAGGAAGCCAGAGAACCCAGAGAGAACCCACCATGCACAGGGAGAACATGCAAACTCCATGCAGAAAGACCCCGGGCCGGGAATCGAACCCAGGACCTTCTTGCTGCAAGGCAACAGCTCTACCAACTGCGCCACTGTGCAGCCCGAATCAATAACTAAACTAATAATAATCACAGTAATGTCATAAATTACAAGGTACCACTGGCGCCTTGGAGTAAGAAGGTTCTGGGTTTGAACCCCGGCCCGCGTTCCCTCCGGGTTTTCCAGTTTTCTCCCACAATCCTTGAATTCAGAAACGGGACCGTTTTTACACCTGATAGACTTGGTTTGATTTGGGAGCAAAATGACAACATTTCTTACATTTTCAGCTGCTGTGGAGTTAAACTAAACAAACTTTTTGGGCAACCTGTTCCCCTCCTCACCTGAGGGGGCGCTGCACCAAGAACCACTGAAGGAAACAACATGAAAGAGGGGAACAGCTTTTGCAGTTAGTTTGGATGGTTTGACTCAGAGCAGCTGAAAATGTAACAACTGTTATGGGACTATAAGGTGTGAGACCTTCCTGGTTCTGTTAGTTTATAAATTGGACCGCTTCGGACCTGGTTGACTGACTCTTCTCGATCTGCTGCAGGAGTCTGAAGACGCCCCGCCGCCCGACCCTGGGCAGAGCGCCGCCCCTGCAGATGTCCACGCCGCTCCTTCTCCTCACGCCGACATTTCCAGTGAAACGGACTTCAACCAGAACCAGGACTCGGACCTGGAGCCTCTGTCCTCTCAGGGACCTGGACATTCGGCGCCAGACGCCCCCCCCTCTCCCTTTCCGCCCAGCGTGACGGACTGCTGCCCCTTTGTGCCCTGCCCCCCGTCAAAATGTCCCTCCCTGCAGCCGCCTCAGCAGCCCCCTCTGGTGGACGTTCGCATGATCGACTTTGCCCACTCCACCTTCAGGGGTTTCCGCAACGACACGGCCATGCACAAAGGCCCAGACCGGGGCTACGTGTTCGGACTGGAGAACCTGATCCACATTCTTGAGGACATTCAACACGAGAACCTGCCGTAGCTCCAGAGGCTCCCGTGCGGTTCTGTCGGACCAAACCGGCTCGGTTCTGTTCAATAAACAACAAAAAAGTCCTCCCACTCTAGAGACTGATCGGTCTTTAAGCAAACACACACACACACACCTCTTACTGTGAGTCCATTCAGGTCGGACCGCACCGAGGAGGCGGGACGGCGCCGGCAAAATGGCCGCACACCAAACTATGATCTCTCGCTATGAGGACCTCCGTGGGTTAAAGCATTCCCTCACCATCACACATCAATGCTGAACCACAGAGTGGCGGTGACATCACAGCAGGTGGCCCGCCGCCGTCCTGAGAGGATTTTAACTGCTTTAATCCAGAACAGTGCCGGTTCTGATAAAAAGTTAGAAAAGGCAGCTGAGACTACAGAGAAGGGTTTTAATTGTCCTTAAATGTAAAAAAAAAGCTGCGACTGCAACCTGTCAGCTGGCAGAAGAAGGGAACCAGTGTGGCCACTAGGGGGAGTGCTTTTCTAGATTAAAGCGTATCTTTAAGGGAAACTCAAAATTCAGAGGATTTTTCTCATCCTGTCGGTCAGACTCAACCACATCCTGGGAACATTGTGGTTGAACGAAACGTCCACTGACTGACCAATCAGCTCCAATCCCAGCGCAGATCCTCCTCCTGGCTCCTCAGAAACCAAAACCCACAACAGCGAATCGGGGCCAAAAAAGGACTAAATATCCACTGAAAAATTCAGACATTAAGAGAGCAATTTCAGACGCCTTCTAGACAAAATCAAGGAAATTTCTGATCTCCAAAAGTCTAAAATATGTAAGAAAAAAAATCTTAATTTTTTTCTAGAAAACATTTTTGGAAGATTTTCCACTTTCTCCAAACAAAAATGTTTACTTTTGAAATTTCAAATTTCCAAAAGAAATAGACGTTTGTAATTAAAATTTTTTTCTAGATAATTTCTGATATTAATCTCAAAAGTTTTTGTTTTGTTTTTTGGCAGGAATCTACTCGTTTAATTTTTGTAACTATATTGGCCCCAATACGCTGTGGTAGAACCCGTATAACCTCAGAAATGAAAGAAGAAGAAGAAAAAACGCACGAAGAGACAATGTTAACAGTGATGTTAGGTGATCCAGGCGCCTCCATGTCTGACATTAACAGTGGTATAGGGGAGTTGGGAGCCCTGGGGAATTGGGAGGAGCCACGAGGGAGGGATGACAATCAGCAGGGATCCTGTGGCCTGTGCAGGGATGGGCCAAGGCCAGGTCAGGGACCGCCCAGGTCCGCCTACTGGAAAGCACTAATCCAGGCAGGGGTGCCTCCCTCAGAAATAGACGGGCGTCCCACATAAGAATTAAAGAAGAAATGTCACAAAAAAGGACTGAGGGTAAATTACATGGGATTTTCTGGATTTCTAGGACTGCACATTTGACGCAAAGTCTCCGTGACGTGGTCCAGGAGTCCAAGCACGTGAACAGCCGGTTGTGCGTCCTAATAAAAAGACTACTGTTGAAATTTCTGATTCAGAATCAGGATCTTCAGAGGAAGGAGGAGAAATACAAATGCAGACGGTTAAAAGAAAAAAAAAGGACAAAAGAGGTAGGAATAAGGATGGGAGACATTCAACTCTGTATCCTGATCTGACACACCTGGAAGAATATTATTAGGATGAAGATCTAGCCCCGGTCCCCCAAATTCGAGCTGCAAATTGGTCAAGCGACAACAAAAGACCACATGTTGAGTTAGAAATTTATTGGAAAAATACAAATGTACAGAAAGTGTTGGGACCGGGGTAGAGGCTACTCTAATTAATGTGAACGCTAATAAATTTAAAGGACCTTTGGTTCCCTTATCAGGACTTGGGGGAAATGTGATATTTGAAAAAGCGGTGAAATTACCATTGAAAATTGGACAAATACCCATCGCAGGAGAGGAAAAGTGGGTGAATGTGCCAGCGTCAAAATGTTCTCTAACAGAAAACTAATCAGTATTCTTTTGTTAGTGTTATAGCAGTGCTAATTGTCATTTCAGCTCCATGCTTCCGTGGCACCCACTGTTCGGACAACGAAGCCAGCATCATGGATGACGTCGGCAACCATGGGAAAATAGTTAATAAACTCATTATTGTCGATTAATGGTTCATTAGATGATGAACCATTAATCCAGTGAATCGAGTAATAAACTAGGGGTGCTCACAGGCACGTGCAGGTGGATTCCAGGTGGATTCCAGAGATGAGCATCTTAGCAGCTGTTCATGCAGGGCCGGTCCAAGGTAATATGGGGCCTTAAAGAACCCCCCCTCTCTCCAGAACCCGTCCTACTAAGAACCTCAGCATCACTAACATGTTTAAATATCAATAAGGTGAAGCCTTTGAGAGGGAGACCAGGTTTATTGGCCGAGTTTAAAATCAATCACTGATTATTGGTTATTTGCTGTGATGTATTTGTGAACAAACCTAATTCAAAGACAAAGATTACACCATATTGTAGCCATGGTAACAACAATCAAACTATCAAGATGATTTTTTTTAAACTTCTACAAAGTAAAAGTCCTAATTAAATCCTAAATGTACTATTTATTTTTCTCAGCTGAACGCATTAAATAACATTTAATGCGTTCTCTATAAATGTCATTCTCTATAAATGATGCTACAGGTTTAGATCTATGGCCTGTCTTACAATTTCTAGGGGCCCCTGAGTGTCTGGAGGCCCCTGAATGGCCCCTACCAGAAGCTACTGAGTTTTCTTTGCCTTGATATTCCAGTCTTATAATTCTAGCTCTCAGAGTTGCTAACATCAAACCCCTTTGAGCTTTTTTTGATCTATAAATCATTCTGCAGTCAGGTTGTTCTAGAGGTTAAATAGATATTATTAGGGCTTAATTAGTAAAATGGCAGCAAATTAGCTTATTTCATAACTTTATAACCAGAGACCTTCTCTCCTCTGCTCTGTTTATCAGCTACAGTCTCAGATCAACTCAGACCTCCAGGACTGTCAGCAGCAGAAACAGAAACTTTATACCTGTTGGGGAAAATATAGATTACATTTGCTTTGCATTTCCCCGGATGATGGTAATGATATAGTAGGATCCAATTAGATTCTTGATTAATATGGGTTGTTGCTATGTTGTGTTCAGTGGTTCAGTTTTTGTTCAGTGTGCCCCTTTTTTAAATTTGAGCCCCTGCCCCTCTATAGATCTCTGCACGGCCCTGGGTGCTCACACTTTTTCCTAAAATGACCAACCCAAAGCGATCTACTTGAAAAATGCAAAACCATTTGACGGACATGAGCACAACACATTTATTTAGAAATATATTGAGAATTCTTTATATGTTTTACTCCGGAAATGCAGAAAGAGAGCATGTACTTTTGTTAAGTTTTGTTGTGCTGCTTTTGACCAAACAAGGCCTGAGTTAATTCCCGCTCTCCGGGTAAACTCAACCCACGCTCGCCACAGTTGTTCTGGTCTTCTCAAACTTTGCCAGTTTTCTAGCTGTTCTGCTGAGGTAGTGACATCAATTTGTGACATCACGCAAATTGACATCATAAAGCTTTGATGTTTGGAGCTTTGTGTATGACAAAGCTGAACTCTTGAATTCTAAGTCACATCCATTTCAGAAGAGAGATAGATAGAAGTAGCAGGATTACCTCCTAACAAGAGACTGAAAACAAGTTTCCAAGATAAACAGGATCTTAACAAAAGATTGTTGTCTTGGACCAAATAAACAGCGCCTTGGAAGAGGAAAAGAGCGCCCTGGAGCAGAATAACACCACTCTGCAGCAGAAAACACCGCCTTGGAGCAGAAAACACCGCCTTGGAGCAGAAAACACCGCCTTGGAGCAGAAAAACACCGCCTTGGAAGAAGAAAAGAGTGCCATGGGTAGAAGTAGCAGGATTACCTCCTAACAAGAGACTGAAAACAAGTTTCCAAGATAAACAGGATCCCAACAAAAGAATTACCTGCCATTCAGAAATTTGGGATACAAATAAGTCTGAACTCAAAGAAAAACATGGAACAGCGTTTGGATTTGTTAAGAAAAAGCGAATCAACAAAAAGTCAGAGAATTAACGCCTCATCTTCTGATTCTGGGACCTACAGAGATAAAGCAGTTCCACGACGTCATGAAACAAATCAACATGATGTCCACTGTCTTGGACCAAATAAACAGCGCCTTGAGGTAGGAAAACACCGATCCAGAGGAAGAAAACCAATCAACAATGAGTGAGAGCAGTAGGTCCTCATTTTCTGATTCAGGGACTGAAAAAATATGACAGACATTGGCTACAGAGACCCAGAAACTCAATGGCATCTTGAAAGATGTCAATATGATGTCCATCAAGAGACAGATGCTGATTAAGACAAATGAGGAGCTCAAGATTCAACTTATGGACACAGAAAAAGCTGCATTTGAAAAAGGAGAGCTGCTCCGGGCAGGGGTGCAACTACATATTTATGAGGTGGATGCGAACATCTCACCGGCGCCCCCCTAGACATAAACTGGTACAACTGCCTGTGAGCTGCAGGTCTGAGGCTTTTTGTTAGCATGTTTTCTATCATTCTTATAGCTTGATAGGAAGCCTTATCCAAACTGGCAACCCACATTAATAAAATGGTGAAATAATATTGACCACAAAACACTTTTTATAAAAGATATCAAAATTTTTCCTAGAAAATCCTGACAAACGTTATTACTGTTCTCTTCACAATATTTATTTACTATTAATCTATTTGTATGATTTGTTCTTTAAATTGCCATCTATGTTATTTTTTGGTCTCAGGAAACGATGTCTGGTTCTTTAGGTTCTGCGGTTCCTCTCCTGATCCATTCTCTGATATCAAACCCACTGGGTGCCACTGAGTGTCACCGACACATTTATTTTAATGCCCCTATTAAACTTCACTGTGATTGTTTAGCCTGTGTCTTCCCACTACCATCTGTATTTTTACTCCTTTAGTGGTTAACAAATTTTTAGGCAGAAAGAGAGCATGTACTTTTGTTTTTTTCCCATCCTAGCTAACATTAATATGCAGTTTATCCAGCTACGTCATCAAGGGCTTCGCTTCCAATTTTTTTCTGATAACGGTTGTTTTAAACTCCGAAGCGTTTTCCCTCCAACTGCAAGTCCAGCTCTGTCGCCGTGCTGTGGGCTCACACTGCTTCAGCTCTTCGCAAGACAGGTAAGAAAACACTTCATAGAAAACTGTTTGAAGCCAAAACCTAGTCTGGAAATGCATGATGCTATAAGTTAACGTAACTTATAGCATCATGCTATAATGCTATAATTTAGCATTATAGCATGAGCTCTTTGTGCTGGTTAGTCTGGTAAAATAACGTTACCTTTACGTTACTAACTCTGGTGTATTATAAAGCTAGCATATTGCAACGTTATAAGTTACGTGTCTGTAAATGAGGTGAAAGATAGGAAAATATGATTTTTTGAGCTGGTTCGGAATTAACGTTAGCTAAGGTGCTAATTTTACCGTTGAAGGTTTTAGCTTGACTTTTGCCGCTTAATCTTCCTCGGGCTGCTAGCTTTGGGTTGAGATAAGCTCAGCGCGGGAGTGTCTGTTAGCATTGTTGTTACATCCTTTGTCGAACAATATAACTTTAACTGATAATTGATCCCCTTTTTTTCCCCTACTCAGAATTACTATTCTTAATATTACTAAAATATTGGAATCGGCTGAAATTTTCAAGCCTATAAATCCCAACTTTTGGTGTAAAAGAAAGCAGAAATCTTTCATTTCTTTTTTAAATCAAATATATTTGTATATTTTTCCAACTGACATTCTTAAAACTAGATCAGTCAGTCTGATGAAATCCTCCAGGTTTTATTCCCTAACTGCGGCGTCTCAACCAGAGTACCTACTGCTGGAGAACGTCGTCCACCACTTCTCCTTCCCCTGCATCCTGGACCTGAAGATGGGAACCGGCAGCACGGCGACGACGCCTCTGAGGAGAAGGCAGCCCGGCAGATAAAGAAATGCGAACAGAGCACTTCGGCCAAGCTGGGCGTCAGAATGTGTGGCATGCAGGTAGAATGGCGAAGGAAACGCATCAGGATAGACTGCGGAAACTCCTATCAGTCTATCTTTCATTAACCCAACGCTCTAAACGGATCATCATTTGATGTTGTCCTCCTCGTCAGCAGGAATTGCAGGAGCCATGTGTCTCCCTCCCCCCAACAGCATGGACAGTAAGCAACAGGGGCCGGTGACAGGGGGAGTGGCTTTACCAAACCCACAAGATGGAGGCGTTTCTCTGGAGCCCTTCATACACCAGGTGGGCAGCACCCAACAAAAAGCCCTGAATACAAAGAACCTGACATTTACGCTGCAAAAACAGAAATCTTTCCAAGTCATTTTAGTTTTAGATGCAAATATCTTAGTACACTTGAATTAAGACACATGAACACAACTTATAAGTAATTTTTTATCAAGACATAGCAAGCTTGTTTTCAGCCAGTAATTCCTTAATATTGACGAAAAAGTTTTAGTTCCATTGTCAGATGATTCCACTTAAAACACTTATGGGACATTTTTCCCGTAAGTGAAATAATCAGCCAGTGAATTTAGTACTTTTTTATCAATATTAAGGAATTATTAACTAAAAACACTTTAAAAAATACCATCCAGCTGTTTTCTGGCAATAAGTAAATGTTTGTTGTGTGTCTGGAAGATAAACTGTTTCAAAAACTTTCTGAATGTAACAAATCAGCACCTAGCAACCCCAGCAGAGCTCCAGCATGTTTGGTCAGCTGGTTTTACATCATTTTGGATTTAAAGTGACAGGACTCCCTAAAGCAGCTCAAAAAGAGGGAGAACTGATCAGACTGAAATCTCATTATCCAAGAATCATTATGAACATGTTAGACATGTCCTAACATGTTCCAGGAACCATAACAGGTCACCTTTAAAACAAACACCTGTGTCTTGCTGAAAAGTTGTTTCTGAGTTAATTCAGGTGTTCTAAGATTTGCACTAGAAACTAGACTAAAAATACTTATAGATATTGTGTTTTCGCAGTTCTTTGTTTAGTTCTGTAAATCCAGGATGCCTGGCAGCTTTTCATGCCTGTGTGTGTGTGTGTGTGTGTGTGTGTGTGTTGCAGGTGGGGGGTCACACCAGCATGATGCGGTACGATGACCACACCGTGTGTAAGCCTCTGATCAGCAGAGAGCAGCGCTTCTATGAGTCTCTGCCTCCTGAGATGAAGGAGTTCACTCCCGAGTATAAAGGTCAGTGGCCGCTCTCTGATGTTTCGGATCAGAACCGTTGGGCTCTTCATGCCGCCAGACCTCATCTCAGTGCAGTATTATGAAACCTGCTGCACACATTACTGGAGCTGAATTGATTAATCAATTATCAAAATAATCATCAACTAATTTAGTAAGTCTCTCTGTGGTCCAGTAACATTCACTCAGCTCAGAATAACTCCCTGCTAAACGGCTGGAGTGGCAGAATGACGCAAAGGAGGAAGGAGATCCGGATGTTTAGTGGAAGAGGAGACGTAGCGGCTCTGCTCTCCATCAGCGGCTGCTGCTGGATCTGCAGGACAGCCTGATGCTGTAGAAACAGACCCAAACAAACGCCGACAGCGTTGGTCCTGTTCCCTGTGTTAGCAGAGATACTTCATGGTTGATGGAGCAGGTGTCTTATTAATCAGACTGTTCAAAGAAGGAGTGTTTTTTTTTTGGGGGGGGGGGGGTTCTTTAAAGCTGGCCTGTTATTCTTCCTTGAACAGGTTAGGATAGATCTGTACAAAACAAAACATGTTCATAAATTTTTTTGCACAAGATCATTTTTAGATGCAGATTTTATTCTGCTCAGTTCTGCGTATTTTGAGCTTGAGAACCAGAACCAAATGAGGAGAAGCAGCATTCAGCATCTATGCACCAAAAATCTGGAACAAACTTCCAGAAAACTGTAGAACAGCTGAAACACTGACTTCCTTTAAATCTCCACTAAAAACCCATTTGTTTAGAGTTTTATTCGAAACGTAATCAATTGCAAATTTATTGACGGAACCTGACTTTTATTGTTGATTCTGTGTTGCATTGTATTTTTTTGTTTGATTTGATGTAAAGCACTTTGAAATGCCTTGCTGCTTAAATGTGCTATACAAATAAAGTTTGATTTGATTTGATTTTGATTCTTATTCTTTTTATTGTTCATCGTGTGGATTATCCTGAGAATTTATTTATTTTACTATATTCAGATGGAATTGCTATAGGTGTTCTGATATTCTTTTTTTATGCTAAAATCTTTCAGAAAAAGCCCGTCCTGTTCGTCCTCCGATTACAAGGAGACGGAGCAGGAGATGGACGTACAGGACATGAGCTGGACGGCTGAGAATTAATTTTTGTTGTTAAAGTTCTGGATTTTGTTGCAAATTTCTACAGTTTTAATTAAAGAAAATAGTTGTACTTTTGTGAATGGATTCATTTTACATTTTTGTAACATGATAAACAAGATTACATCTCTAGGGTCAAAGGTAGTTTAATGTGGTGTTGAGTTAAACTTTGAGGGAAGGACCAAGTGGGCTATTAACAGACTAAAGTGAGTTTGGTATAAATGTTGATGTCACACAACTCTATTGTGGTTTTGAAACAGTTTAGTTGTAAGGGAAGATTTTATTTATTTTGTTGCTTTCTATATTTACTGTTGAACAACATGGATGGTGGACAACCCAAAGAACTAACACAAGAACCGGTTGTTGTAAGGAGCTGGAGGAGAGACGGAACAGCAACATCCGCAGCAGGTGGGACAGTGAGAAGTGAGACACAAAGGATACAGCCAAGATACCTTATCTACACACTGGCTGCTGCAACAAAGACTTGGGGAAAATTGAGTAATCTTCATTAAATTATAAGGTTTTTGAAATAAATAATAAAATGCAGTGATTAGAATTAGTTTAGTAAAACTGAAACACTGCTTTTTCTACAACTAAATAGTCACATCAAAAAATTACAAATGTCTAGTTTCTTACAGCATAGTTATCATTTGAAATGTCAAGAGTAACTTTCACTTGTAAAATGTCATTTTAGATGTGAAATTATTGTTTTTAATAGTCAGAAAGTCATTTGTGTTGTCAATTTCTTTATTATAAATAAAGAAAAGAAAAAGTCAGCGCGAGACGTAAACGTCCTACTACGTAATACGCAGTGACTTTGCTGCAAATCTATTGGTTGTCTTGTTATATTTTAATCTGATTGGTTGATTGACCTCTTGAACGTTCTGTGCACTGAGATTTGAATTAGTCTTCCACGGACCCCCTTGGAGTGATTATTTCATGAGAGTTTTCATTCAATCTCATGTTTGAACCAGGAGTTTAACCGGATTGCTTAGAAGTAGTGATGGCCAAATGAAGCCTCATGAAGCAATCAAGCTTCCCGGCCCATTGCTTTGCCCAAAGGTTCATTACTCGATGCTTCATTCATTTCTCACTAGTGACACCTGCTGTTCAAACTGTGACAGCCTTGTCATTCAGACAGACATATTTAAAAAACATTAGTAAATGCAATATTGTCACAAAGTTTTTGTCAAACTCATGTTTAGTAACAGGAGAGTCAAGTAAATCCTATTTAATCTTTTTTAGTTATTCAAATGATTTGTAGCCAATCCTGGTATCTGTTGACTGTCAGTGGCTGTTTTCTTTTGTCACTGGCTGATTTAACAAAGACATTTGTTTTAATATATTCAGAGTTCAGTGCTTGTTGAGGCAGACACTATTCTTAGAGTTTTGATTTGCCTCCTGAAAAATGAAACTTCTTCAAAAATTCTCTTTTTCTTAGATTCCTAGTTGGCACTCTGATTTGATCCCTTATATTTTTACTCATCAGGCCAGCATTTTACTCTTCTAACAGCTTTAAGTCTGTTTCTGTTGCGCAAGACTGATATATCTTTGCAGAACAAAGAAATAGTGGAAATTTCAAGAAGGTGATCATTTTTTGAGGTGAAGGGTTTAATTATTGTTATTTAAGAATCTTGTGAGGGATCAACTCAAGTATTCCCTGAAGTCAGATATTTTTCTTCTTGCTGGCTCCATTTCAATCAAGTGTATTTGTGTAGCACATGTTTGTAAAAAAAAAAACACACAAGTATAAAGTCACAAAATATACCATAATCAACAATTGAGAAAACCGGTAACAAACATTACATTTTGATGAGTGCCATCATCAAAATCATTAATACACATGAACTATAAAAGGTTCCTTTTATTTCGGTCACTGCTGAAGACAAATACTCCTCTGAAGCGATCACATACAATAACCCATGAAGCAGCGGCTCATCACGCTTTTATTTTGAAAACCGACACGCAAAATGAAGCAGTCACGTGACCCATGCAATGTGAGGCCTCGTTTGTTGCCAGTCACGTGGTTTTCAGTAAGACGTCACAAGCCTCGAAGCGGGGCTTCAGTTGTCCTATTATGGCAAGCCGTTTTAACATAAATTCGGTTTTGCCGCCCTTACATTTCAGATATCTCAAATTGTATTATGACTAGACGTTTTGCGATTTAAGATATCTCTAATTATATTTTGACTAGTCAAAATACCTATTTGAGATATCTCTAATTACATTCTGACTAGTCGAAATGACGTCAGATTTACCATTCAGTTGTATGGAGACTTCAATTCAAGATATCTACAATGAATTACTGACTATCTGAAATACACATTTCAGATATCTACAATTAAATTACGACTAGTCATAAAGTAAATTAAAGATATCTCAATTTTAGTTTTGACTAGTCATAATTCTAATTAAAGATATCTCAAATTACACCATAATTCAAGATATCTTAAATGTATTTTTGGATAGGAGAAATGTAGTTTTGACTAGTGAAAACTAAATTATAGATATCTTAAATGCAAATAATGACTAGACAAAACTAAATTTAAGATATCTTGAATTGTAATTTTGACTAGTCAAAATTCCTTTTAAGATATCTCTAAATGAATTTGAGATATCTTGAATTATTCAGCTTTTCCATTTAAGATATCTTAAATTGACATTCTGACTAGTCAAAATGACATTACTGATATCTTGAATTAGCATTCTGTCTAGTCAAAACATCACAGATTTACGTAACATTTTGGCGGATATTCTAAGGCATTCTAGCCTTCGGCTACTTGATTATGCTATTCAGTGGTCCACAGTGTCAGATCAGTCCAGCTCAAATGTTCGTGTTTTTAACAATATTCAGCGCTGCAACTCGTGCTTGACATGAATTAAGAAATACATGTTGCAGAGAATAATTTATTCTTTGCAACAAGAAGACTTTTTCGACGTCAAGTGCAGAGAAGTCAAGGTAAGTGGATGTTCAGTTATCGGTTCATATAACTGTAGCTTTCCAAGCTACGTTAGCTTCGTGCTAGTGGAATAATTAAATATTTATTGGGAAAATTTAAGTAGCCTATTTAGTTAGCACTGGAGTTGCCATCCGCCCTATAAAATATGGAATTGTCTACAAGATACGGAATAGTCCGGTATTTTGGCAAATAAATTTTACGTCCCGAAGCGATATGGAAAGCGATTTGTAGTGTATATGATTTGTTCCTATCTCGCACCAGCAGCGGGCGAGAGGCGGGGTACACCTGGACAGGTAGCCAGTCCATCGCAGTCTGTTCATTAGGATAAATGAAATTATTGGCTTTCATATTTTAATTTCACAATTTTCATAATCTACATGAGAAGCCACAATGGGCGTTTCTTCTTGAAACTTATGAAAGGTGGCAACCCCAGTTAGCACACCTCATGTTATAGAATATCAGTTAGCATCTATGATGGATCAATAGTGTGATTCTGTTGTGTTCATTGCAGCTCGGCTGCTTGCTTTTAACATGGGTTTAATTCACCACTTCATGATAATTTTACTCTTTCACCAGAGTCATCTGGCGGGCTGATGAGTTTAAACTTAAATGGCTTTGTGTTCTTTGTTATTGTGTTTAACATTGCTTTGTCACTGTTGATTATTCAGGCCTGTGCATGAGGGGACAGAAACCAGTAGCTCCAAAATTAACCTGAATTGGAGCTTGTCTGAACTGAACAACTTTGTATGTCAAAGCTACCCACACATCAGCCTAAATCTGGTTGGCTTTGAACTGGCAAGAGCTGGAAAAGGACGAAAGGTAAAAAAAAAAAAATTACAAGTGAATTCTGTAAGGGAGCTGAAGGAAAAGGTTGGCAAAAGCAGATCCTACATTTTGCCACGAGCAGATGTGTCACACGTATGATTGTTTTTTACACAAAAATAATTTTATGTAGTGTGGTACATCCAAAGTAATATCTTCCACTATAATTTGAAATGTCTTGGCCATGTCTAGGAAACCTGTCAACCTCAGCAATGTCCAGGAGTTTGTTTGCAGAACCCTCAACTGCACCAGAAGTACAGGACGTCTCTCCAGAGGTTGAGAGAGTACCAACAGACAACATTTGGAGGAAGAGCAGGTCATTAATTTAAAAAACAATATATGCATTTTTGTTTTATAACTTATTTCTGATGTTGACTTTAACAATCTCTGTGCTGTACACTTCTAGATTGGCGATCTCTGTGGTCCCAGCAAGACGAAGAGTATGAAGAGTCTTTTTTAGCAGACCAAGAAAATGTGAGTTAACATTTTAGTTATCATAATTTGTTGTCGTTGCTACTCACATTTTAGTTTAGCTTTAGTTCTCATGTTTTAGGCAATTGAAAGAACCATCAAGTGACCGACTTATCACCACTGTCCAAGAACAAGTAATCATAGTTTGAGTGTAAAGGCAAACTTTTTAAATGACTAGTGACACCAAAAACTGTTAAATTACTAGAAAAGTCTCTTTCCTGTAATGTCGTTTTGTTAAGCTGCCATAACAAATTGTCTGTCTTTTACCAGTGAATATACAGTATATTGGGTAATTTCTTGCATAAATGCATACTTTTACATACTATTTACAATGATCATGCTTAGTCATGGTTTGTCTTCAAAATGTTTTGATTTATATTTACTTACAAGAAATGCAATGTCATCACCAATATAACAAGATTGAGGAGGAACAAGGACAGACATTTGACACATTTTCTTCCATGTCTTTAAGAGTACACACTGGATACTTTATTACAAAGGTCATAATTTCAACATTTTGTCTTTCAGAAGGAGAATGCAGTCCCATTACCCTTGGAATGATACTGGAATTTGCTTCTGGAGCATCCACGGTACCTCCACTGGGCTTTCACCATCGTCCACAAATTGAATTCCTCCATGAGTCTAACAGAGTCTTCCCAGAAGCAAATACTTGCCTGATAGTACTCTGCCTTCCTGTACACCCAGACTATGAGTCTTTCACAAAGTACATGACAGACGGGGTGCTGCAGGGACCTACCTTTGGTGTTGCATAATCAGCTAATAACTGTAATAAGCATTTCTTTTAAAATAGAGTTGGAATGTTTTGAAAAGTTAAGTATTTTAAAGCAAGTTATAGTAAAGGTAATGTAATGGCCGAAATATTGGAATGTAAATACAATATTGGCTTCTCTTGTTTTTTGCAAAGAATAGGAGTCTTTTTAACCACTTTTTGGTTTCACAATTTAAAGGTGTACATTTAAGCCACACTGCAAATCAAAAGGTCTACTCTGGTAATGAACACTGCTCAATTGCTCTCCAGAATGTGTAATTAATTTGTCATATCTTTAAACACCTTAACATTTATAATTAAATCTGAAAGGTTACCTACTCATGTCAATTCTGAGTTTTATTTGTAGTAATTGTAGCTTTAGAACAATGCATTTGATCAAATGTTCTGTGACATGTACTTAAATCAATAAAGCATTTGCAGTTTCTGCACAACAGGCCTGGTATTTCTCCTTCAGATCTGAAATATGATTGACTGCAAGATTAAATGACTGAGGTCGGTGCCAACTGAGCCTGGTCCGAGGTGGTTCTACAACTACACTAGGAACCTCTTCAGCAACAGTGGTTGGTAGTGGCCAAAGGCCATGCTGTTGCAGAGTCTCTGATTAGCTGGAACTTTCACCAAACACGTTGTTAGTTGCTGTGCTGTTTGCCAACATCCGTTCAGTGCAGATTTCTGTTGGTGTTTTATTGTTTTCTGTATGCAAGGAATGGTGGTTCCACGCCTTTCTGAATTGTTCCAGTCGGTTTTGAATCTCAGGAAGAAAAACTATGTGAAGAGAAAGTTTGTGCACATCATTGCTGGGATCCAAGAGGGCTGAATCTTTAAGATTATAAAATGTGCTATAAAATGGTTCCAGAACATGTAAAACCACATCCCTCCAAAGACGCTCAACTCTGATTATGGATGGATTCCCCAGTTAGATGACTCCGACGTTCATCACCAGTGCCACATTCTCTCCACTATGGTCTGACCTCACTCTAGAAGGTAAACCATAGAGGCCTGTTGCCTTGAGAAAATGAAATAGCACTGTTGAGGTGTGATTGTCTGTGCTGCAGTTCAAGTAGGTAACTAAGCGAGAACATCCATTGATGCCACCATGGACCACAAAGCCCCACCTTGGGCCAAATGAAAGTCGATCTGCTCTTTTATAATATGAATAACTGGTCTACCTCGACCACCTAAAATAGAATCATATTTTAGGTGGTCTTAGCATAATGTTTACTTTATACATCTGTTTTTTTCTGTTTGTCTATATCTGTCTATCCTCTGCAGGTGTCCCTGTATCTCCTAAAGGTGACACTATGCATTTCACACTGTGTATAAATTTATTTTGATATACATAATTTCCTGTTACAAATGCATGAACACAAAGCTTTCAACTTTTATAGACGCTGGAAAGCAACTTAAAGTGTGAATCAGACATGAACCGGGGTGCGCTTTTATTTTCAGAGGAGCTAAAGGATGGGTGTAGTGTAGTATGTCAAAATCAAGAGCTGGCTGGCTTTACTATAATTTCCGAAAAGGCAGATAGCTTTACCACAGTATAAAAACTACATCTGGTTATTACTTGAACTGGCCCGGGCTGCGGAATATTAATATCAATACAATAAAATCACGCTCTCCGCATATCCCATACTGAAGAGCTCTTTCTATATTGTGGCATTTTCTTACAATTTTGTCCAAAACTGCCAGCGCCATTGAATTTGTTCAGGCAATTGTTTGGACAGCTCAGTACAGCCAAAGAGGGGCTTACACGCAATCTCTTAATTCAGATATCTAAAATTGTAATTCTGACTAGTCATAATTACGTTCGAGATATCTTAAATTATAATTACGGATGTGTGACCCTTCTAATGACGAATCCGATGACGTCATATGAGATATCTTGAAAGGAATTTTGACTAGTCAAAATGAAATTGAAGATATCTTGAATTATTATTCTTCCTAGTCAGAATGTAAATACAGATATCTTAAATTACCATTCCGGATAGTCAAAATGTAGTTTTGTCTTGTCAAAATGCAATTTTAGATATCTAGAATGTAATTACGGATAGTCAGACGAAACCGAATTTATGTTAAAACGGCTTGCCATAGTCCCATCACTAGAAGCCTTTTCCGTCGAGGTAAGTTTGATTAACGTTGGCTACGTTACAACCAGTTGTATAGTGAGAGTCTTCAGCAAAATTTTGTTCACCTGTGAAGATCTGTCGGGAGCGCGCCACTGCAGTTCTGTTGAAATTTGTAGTCGCTAATTTTAATAAGGAGTTAAGTTTTTTTTTTAATAAATAGCTTTATTTCTCATTCTGAATCGTTTCTGTACTGTCCGTTCTTTCTGTTGAGCCTGTCCTGCTTCAAGCATCCATTATCCTTTTGGAGTTCTTAGCAGTTCACAGCTACTAGTAGTAGTACTCGTTTCTTTTTTCTAACTATATTGGGACCAATACGCTGTGGTAGAACCGTTTAATCTCAGAAATGAAAAGAAGGAAAAAACGCACTAAGAGGCACACCTGGCGAAGCAACAGGTGGTTCTGGAAGAGCGCAGTGGCGCCCCCTGGAAGGGAGATCAGCAATGCAGTGCAGCAGAAACAGGCACTCAGAGGGAAATGTAACCGTTTTATTTTAAAACACTGGGGATTAATCAGAAATCTAACGTGTCCTGTGAAGCTCATTTGTAATATTTGAAGCATAAATGTCACTTTAAGATCTGGTTCAGTGGTGTCCAGATGTTTTTTTAATTTTATTTTATGTTTTGCTGTTAGCAGATCTCATGGAAAAAAGCCCTTCATGAATGCACTGATGCAGCTCAGTTTGTATGTTCTCAGAAATGAAGAGAATTTTTCTGTTTTTCTATTTTTGGGTTTTTTGTGTGTGAAGGTCCTCGTATTTCACAGGAGCTCTGAAGCACCTGACCCTGAAGGCCAACATGGCGCCTTTCCATGGGATTTGTTAACAGCACTGATTAAAAAGTAGAGTAACACCACCCTCAACTATCAGGGCTCGGTTATATAATATTTTTCTGATAGAAATGGGAAATGAGACCAAAAACTAAATAAATTAAATTCCTTTTGAACATTTCGCTGGTGTTGAATTATCACACAGCCCTGCCTCAAAATATAGAAGTTTATATTTATATATAAATCAATGTTAGAGTCCTGTACCTGTCGGCAGTAGAAGCAAGTTAGTACATCTCTCAGTGTTCCTGAGCCAGTGCCTGTGTAACTGGGTTTATATTGTTAGTTATATAGTTCCACAAAATGTTTTTCTTTAATTTATTTGTCCTTTTATATTTGTCTATCCTCGTGTTCCTCTGTGTCTGCTATAAGGGGTTTGGTCCTCCAGCTCCGCCCTTCTTTCTTCTTCTTTTGTTCGGGGTCCTCCAGGACCATCATAAATACTAAGTTATTAATTTCCTCTTCCCTTTTGTTACTTGTTCCACTGGGGAGAGGCAAGTTTTATAATCCGTCGTATTCCTTTCATTTATATTGTTCGAATGTTTATTTTTCTGCCTGTATTAATGATGGATATTTTCAGTTGAGTTGCTATTACGCCTTTATAACATCTGATGCATGTTAATACTGTTATTTTGTATAGATCTGGCTGGCGAACTGGAGCACATGCTATATGCTAATGCTAATGTCTCCCGATTGACAGGATAAATAAACGGAGACCGCCTCCAAACCCTGATTCGGAGTTTTGTGGTTTGTCTGATCACCACACACAACGCAGAAGTCCACCGGTCACACTTGGTGCCGTGACCCGGATGATGGTATCGTCGCTCTCATCGGATGACTGTTTTGACTCCATTAAACTCTTCTGATGGAGAGAAGACGTGCTCTCCCTCACTTCATTTGTTACCTTTGTGACAAGCTTCTTGTGACGAGCCTCACATTTATTATGATGGGCTTTAAGTTTCTGCAGGCGACGAGCTGCACGTGTTTGATCCATTTGCCTCTGCTCCTGTTCAAGCCCATATGTCTCATCTGTAGCTGTTAAACTTGAACAGCTGGGTGTAGACTCTACTCCACCGTCACTCCTATCACTGGATCTACTTCTCTGGTTGGCATTTTCCATTTTCTTTAGCTAGATTGCGCCTCACTCCTCGGATGTTAGCATGAAGGTCTGCATGTTAATACTGTTATTTTGTATAGATCTGGCTGGCGAACTGGAGCACATGCTATGTGCTAATGCTAATGTCTCCCGATTGACAGGATAAATAAACGGAGACCGCCTCCAAACCCTGATTTCGAGTTTTGTGGTTTGTCTGATCACCACACAACGCAGAAGTCCACCGGTCACACCTGCTTCTTCTGTGTTGTCTGGCAGTATGCACTTTACATTCAGTGTTTTTCTCATAATCTCTTCACCAGAGAAAGCAGTACAGTAATAAGGTCATGTAAAGTCTCAGCATAGCGTACAGTGATCATTATTACATCTTATGGATTTGCTGGACAGGGGGGAACAACAAGATCCTCATAGATTAATGTGTCATTTGTATCTTCCTCAGTATCAAGAATGGGACCAAAAGTAATTTCTGAATCATCAAAAAGTCCTGAACTATGTTGGACGTCTACAGAATTACTCCTGGCTTCCACCTCCTGCAATGGATTATTTTCACTGCTACTGCTTTCCAAGACAAATACGACTTCAGATGGCACCACTGGTCCTTCATTGAAATAAAAATCTTATCTCCTGCCCAAATATTCATAATTTTTCTGATTCTTTCTTTTATTTTTCACCTCATAAGTCTGAAATGGATGCTTAAGTCAAATTACCTTTAGAAAGAAAAAACTTAATGAGTAAAGTTGCTCTAAAAACATAAAACCAACTTAAAACATAGTTCAAGTTTGTTTGGCTCTGGTTTAATGAGTCATCTGATTAATGTTGTTTTAAATTTAACTTTTTGAGTCGGAATGTTTTGTTTATTGTTTATTTATCAAGTTTTTGAGCAATTTTCTTAAGACATGATATGAGAATTTTTATTTAACTAAAATAATGTAGCCAATAAAAATACAAGTTTACCATAAAAAATGTCTTAAAATTAAGAGTAAAAAGTTGCTTTATTGAGAAAAAAAAAAACTCTATTTATGACTACAACCAGTTCCAGTCTTTTACCAAACTTTCTTTCTGACAAGTGGAAATCCTTAAAGGGGCAGTATAATCTAAAACCAACTTTTAAAAAAAATCTTTCCGTCATGTTGTGACGTTTTTCCCTCATCAGAACCAAACCCAGAGTGTTGTCTTGATTCTTTCATGCATGTTTGAGAAATTCTTAACTACTCTGTCTCCATGGCAACCATTCAGCTGTGTAAAACACCTGGTTGGACCAAGACCCGCCTTCGAGGCATAGCTCCTCCCCACACAGCTCCTTCAGACTAGCCAGCAGCAATTAGCAAACACCTGGTGCAGCTGCAGAGCTCATTATAGGAGCTACTTCTCAGAGCAGCGTTGGTAAAAACGTTAAAAGATTAATAGAGGAGCCATTTCAGGATGAAAACTGGAGTTTTAGAAAGAGCAGGAGTTTTTAAAGAGACAGGCCTGGGCGTGCTGTGGTGGCGTAGTGGATAGCGCGATCCATGTTAGAGTTCTCAATGTGGCCGTTATGGGTTCGATTCCCGGACCCGGCGACATTTGCCGCATGTCTTTCTCCTTCCCCTATAACTGTGAGCCTACTTTCATATAAGGGACACTAGAGCCCACAGAAGACCCGCTGAAGGGGAGAAAAAATAAATAAAAGAGAAAGAGGCCCAATTTCAAGGCGTTGAATTACAAAGTAAATTTTCTTTTAAGTCATCCATCCATCCATTTTCTGTTCACCCTTCGTCCCTAATGGGGTCGGGAGGGTTGCTGGTTCCTCTCCAGCTGCATCCCGGGCGAGAGGCGGGGTCACCCTGGACAGGTCGCCAGTCTGTCGCAGGGCAACACAGAGACACACACACTCACACCTGACAGTCATGTTTTTGGACTGTGGGAGGAAGCCGGAGAACCCGGAGAGAACCCACCATGCACAGGGAGAACATGCAAACTCCATGCAGAAAGACCCCGGGCCGGGAATCGAACCCAGGACCTTCTTGCTGCAAGGCAACAGCTCTACCAACTGCACCACTGTGCAGCCCTCTTTTAAGTCATGTTTTATGTAAAGCATTTTTATAACAACTGAAGGTAACCTAGTTACCTGATTAAGCAGTAAAATGGCACTGTGCCTGAAAACACATAATACTGCCCCTTTAAACTTCATTCTGGTCGCAGCAGACGTGCAACAGAAACACGCCCGTATATCCGATCATCAGCTGCTGCTGCAGCGGCGTGTGCAGAGGGAGTGGAGCAGCATAAACAGGATGCCTGCGTCTCTTAGCTCTTATCTGTGTCTCACATGTGTTGGTGAGGCTGTGAACGGGCCAACTGATGCAGCATGTGTGTATGCCGAGTTTGTGTGTGCGTGTGCGTGTGCGTTTGTTTCTAATACCTTGTGGGGACCATTTTCCTGGCATTTACTACGTTGTGGGGACCAACTGCTCCTTGTGGGGACTGAAGCCTGGTCCCCACAAGGCGAAACGTTGTTTTTGGGTCAGGGGTCAGATTTAGGATTAAGGTGTGAATTGAGTTTTGGTTAGGGTTAGTTAGGTATGTAATGAGTAGGCTTAGGATAAGGGTAAGGGTAAGATTTAGGCCAGGGGTGGGCAACCTTGTCCTGCAACCTTTAGATGTTATTTCTACTTCAACACACCTGAGTCAAATAATGAGGTCATTAGCAGGACTCTGGACAACCTGACTGCACTTGGGAGGTGATTCAGCTGTTGGATTCAGGTTGTTTGACCAGGAAGACTCTAAGAGTTGCAGGACAGCGGCCCTCCAGGACCAAGATTGCCCACCCCTGATTTAGGCTGTAGAAATGAATGGAAGTTAATGGAAAGTCCCCACAAAGATAGCTGCACAAACGTGTGTGTGTGTGTGTCAGCGTCTTACTGACCAGGCAGATTTGTATATTTATATTTGTTCGTCTATTTTCAGTTACACACTGGGTAGCATTGTAAGCAGATTTAATGTTGAGATGAAAAAATGTGGTGCGTGTTGAATGAATATGTGAACGCCAAGTGGACCAGACATCGTTCCAAAAGCAAGAAGTGGACTACAGAGCAGGGCATTCTGGGTACATACAACCAAAACAAACACATTAGGCTAATGGTAGAGGGAGAAATGGCTTGAGAAATCCTCCAATTACTAAATTTTAACGCCACTCTATTTTTGTTTGCATTTCATAAAGAAGGAAGTTGAGCTCAGCATCTTGTTCAGAGGTTTTTGTGTATTCTCCTTCAGCAGTTCTTGGTGCAGTGCCCCCACAGGTGAGGAGGAGAACAGGTTTTTCAAAGGGTTTGGTTGGTTTGACTCAGTGCAGCTGAAAATTTGGTCTCCATTCCAGTCGAATCTACCGGACTCTCAGGGGTGAAAACATCCTGAATGAGGCTGTCAGGGTGGCTTTAATTTAACTGCAAATTTCAGAGACTGAAAGTCTGATTTTCTAAGAGCAGGAAGAGAGAAGCAGGGCTGGATGTGGTGGCTTTTAACAACTCCACATATTTCTCTTCATTCTCATGGGCTGCGCATTTCTTCAAAATGGCCGTGTGAACCACAAACACGGCTGCAATTAAAGCGATGCATAAAACACAACAAACATTAAACTCCTTTGTTCTTAATAATTGGACTCAAACACCTCCCAGTCAGGGACTAAACAGGTTTTAGGTTATTTCCAAACACACGGAGGTGGTGACCCTCCTTCCAGGGTGCAATATTTATTTGGAGAAATGAGTGGCCATCAATCAGATTACTGATGTATGAGGTCTGAGTCGGAGCCAAGTTCTGTAGTTTAAAGCCAAACATGATACTCACCAAGCGGAGCCGGGGGGAAGGGGAAGAAATGAGTGGAGGAAGGGAAGAGGGGGAGACTTTTCTATAAAAAAAAAAACCTAAAAATGGGAGAGAAGTCCTTAAAACAGCAACGAGAGACAAAGAAAACAGCAATGTTTAAATATCAGAAAGAAAAAAAATGTAGCTGCATGAATAAACGTCAGAATTTGAAAAATAATAACTTACAGAGAATGTTAAAATAAAATATAAAATATCTGTGGATGACGAAGTGAAAAGTGTGGGAAGGGCCGAAAGAGGAGGAGAGAAACCCAGAAAAGGGAGTGGAGAGACAGCTGAGAGGCAGAGCCAAGGCGAGAGACAGAGCTGGAAAAATAAACGTTTCTCACACAACAAATGAGGAGGAGAAGAAGAAACAGAGTTTCCACATTCTTCTAAAACCCAGCTGAGCTTCTGCAAAACTGAGTGCTATCAGGACTGAACAGGCGGCTGCCAAACCCATCCACACACACACACACACACACACACACACACACACACACACACACACACACACACACACACACACACACAGAGGCAGAAAGCAGTGTCAGATATGACTCCATTCGGCCTGCTGGACCGGCGCTGACAGTTGGAAATAACTGGTTCTTCATCCTGTATGGTGAGTTTCCTTTGCTTTTAGCAGCTGTGACTCATTTTATTATTATATTACTGAGGTTTAATCTGTTTAATGCCTCAATTCAAAGTTATACTGAGTAAGCTGATAGGTTAGCTTACAGCAGTCAGTATCCTACCTGCTACAGACTACTAACAATTGTTTTAGATATCGATTATTCTGACAATTAATTGGACCAAAAAAAAGAAAAGAATTCATCACATTCTGCAAGATTTTTTTATTTTACTCTTTTATACAATAGTAGAAATATATTAAAAGGTGCAAATAAACAAATATTTCAATTCCTTTTTGAAATAAGAAAGTAAATGTTTTTTTTGTTGTTGTTGTTTTGTTTTTGTTTTTTTTTGTTTACCCAAAATGGAATTAGGACCAAGCTAAGAAACTGAAAATATAATAAAATTGTAGTATTAGGAGAAATGATGTATGAGAAAGTCATAATATTATAACTTTAGAGCCAGAATCAGCCTTTATTGACATCAAACAGAAGCACTTTTGTTTTGTTGGCATCCAAAGAACAAAAAAGACAAAACATTAGACAGCCTGAGGTGGAAGCCATCTTGTAATAAAATGACTTTATTCTTACAATTTAATTTTTGTAATTATAATTTTTCATTTTGTCTTATTTTGTCCCCAATACTTTGTCATAATAGCATAACTACTGACCATCTCAACGAGTTTTCTACCAAATAGAAATAGGCAAGAAAAAACAAGAAAAGTTTGGTCAGCTTTAACTTCAGACACTGAGAAAAAAAATGTCTTAGTGTCTTTTTATTTAGTGGACGCAAATATTGGGATTCAATTATATTTTCAGACAAAGTTTTTTATTTTAATTGCAAAATGTATAGATTTTTTGTGCAGTTTTGGCCTAATGGTGCTTAAAGAATATTTCTTTCAGCAGATAGTTTTTTTGAAGCCTGTTTACATCAATTAATAATCAATTATTAAATAAAGTATTTTTCTCCACACTGAATCTGAGGGACCGTGCAGCAGAGATGTTGGTCGTGGCTTCAGACTGACTGGATGTTGTAACTGATTTTCAGTTCATGTCATTTCTGTTGTAATCTTCTGATCTCCGTTAGTTTTCATGGCCTCCTGCTGTGTTGTGCATTTATTTTCAGATATCAGGTTTTGAGTGGGAACTTTGGCTGAACTCACGTTGTTTTGTGGTTCAGTTTCACAGTAAATCTTCAGCGACTCAGAAGTTAACTTTTAAACCTTTTCACATTTATCAAACACTAAATGGCTTTTGAGGAAGATTTAGGGTGAAAGTCATTCAGACAGTTTGCTTTTCGGAAAACCTGGACTGAATTTCAGTGGTTTCATATACATGTTGTTATGCGTTATTTGTTCTCCAAATAACACACCGTGCCTTACTTTTCTTTTGTCCTGCTGTGTCTAAGGATGTTTTCCTGATAGGCCAGTAGACTTTTGTTACATGTTCTGCTGCTGCTCTCTCTCTTACTGTCAAAGGAACCTTTTCCCCTCCTTGCCTGTGGGGGCGCCGCACCAAGAACCACAAAAGGAAACAACACAAAAACCTCCAAAGAAGACACTGAAAATAACTTCCTTCTTCACAAAATGTAAACAAAATGGGACATCAGGTTTTAGTGGCTGTAGGATTTCTCTTCTGTCTTTATAGAAAGACCACAAGATGTTTCTCCCATTAGCGCTAGGCTAACATGTCTGTGTTTGCTGTATTTACCCAGAATGCCCTGTGCTGTAGTCCACTTCCTGTTTAGCATTCACATATGCATTCGAATGACCAAAGAGCAGACCAGAGTTTGCCTTTTTGGTTTGAATATTGTTCACACGTCCCCAAATGAATCGGACTTTCTAGACAAATGGACTGGAGTTGGAATAAAGTGGACTGAGCAGGACCAGTGGGAATGCACCCTCAGTCTCGGTTTGGTTGAAGTGAACTCTGGTGTGGTTCGAATGAACATGTGAACGCCAAACAGACCGGAAGCCGCTCCAAAACCAGGAAGTGGCCTGCAGCCTTGGATTGTATCTGCCCAGTGCATTCTGGGTACATACAACCAAAACAAACATGCTAGTCTAGCGCTAGCAGGAGAAATGACTCATGGTTTTTACTGAAAGACAGAAGAGAAATCCTACAACCACAAAAACTGTTCCACTTTTATTTACATTTTGTGAAAAAAGAATTCATGCCGAGTGTCTTCAGAGGATTTTGTGTCGTTTCCTTTAGTGGTTCTTGGTGCAGCGAGGAGGTTTGAAGTTGCTCAAAGGGTTTGGTTGGTTTAACAGAGTGCAGTGTGATAGAGAACTACAGCAGCTGCTGGTAGCAAATGTTGCAACTTTGGTCTCCAATTGAACCGAGTCTACAGGACGCTCAGCTGTGAATGTTGTGTAAATTACAGAAGCAAATCTTTAAGTTAAACTCATCTTCCATGTTTCCTCTCCATCATTCCTTCCATCTTCACGTCAGACGTTTTCGCTCTCAGAGCCAGAGCGTCACTTTCTCATGAACCCACCAGTGAGTGCAGCTCAAACTGACCAGCTGCCAGAAAAAACATCAACGCAACAAGCCGGGTCAGAATCAGCGCCCTCCGTTGTTTATTCCTGTTTTCCTCCTATCCTCTGTTAGAGGTGAGGGGTTTTTCTCAAAGCCCATTAGGAGGTTATTGCCGGCTGCCGTTGTGCTCTAATGAAGCGTGCCGATCTTGTCCTGCTTTTATTGCCCCTCTGACGTGTCGATTGCTTTGCTTGTGGATGCATCCTTTGCACTTTAGTGAAGTGTGTAATTGATGCTAAAAAAGAAAGGAATGCCTGCAGGAGAGGGAAATTTTCAGCATATAGAGCTTACTTATCCTGTTTTGTCCAAATTTGATGAAAAATTTGTTTTAGTCTTGTCTTAATGCAGTGTTCTGGTTTTTATAATCAATCTGAACAACAAACTGACTCAGTTTTCAATTAAATTTTCAATTCAATTAAGTTTATTTATAAAAAGTGCCAGTTCACAACAAATGTCGTCTCGAGTAACAAAAGTTATTTATTTTAATTATTAGTTTGTGTATTTTATTTCCAATGTAAAATGAACAATTCAAATGTTAATATAAACAAGAGTTTTGAATGAAAAGGAGTAGTTGGAAGAAAAAATCCTTTATAATCTTTTTTTATTGAAAAGGACATAAATTATAGAATTATTTTAGTTTAGTAATCGATTATTCGATCAATTACTCTGATGATTAATTGATTAATCAGATTTAAAATGGGCACTTTCTACATATTTTTCAATTAACTTCACAAAATTTAAATAAACGATTCAATTCCTTTTTGAAATAAGAAAATAAATGTTCTACAGCCAGAAATGCAATAATACGCCCGTCTGGGTGAAACTAAACTATATCACAAGAGGAGTTTTGGGTAAACATATTTACTGACAAAAATATTTTTATCTTAAATGCTAAACTTGTTGCATGTTTTTTTTAGTGTTTATAATCCAGTTAAAGATTATTTTTTTATTAAATTAGTTGACAATTATTTCCTGATTATTAATCGATTAATAATGATTAGTCCTATTAATCGTTTCAACTATACTGTGATTATCTCTTTGATGTTCATCAGAACTGTTGGAGCGTTTTGGATCAGCTTCGGCTGCACTGTGTTGACTTCCTGTTACTAAACACCTACAGAAATCTCCGTTTCATTGTCTCAGTTCAGCTCTTTACAGGCTAAAGTGGGAGTGAGAGTTTTTTTTTCTATGGTCGACTTTTTGCATCGAGCCTCTCCACTCCCTTCAGCTCAACTGGTCTGTAAACTGGTTTTGGTCAGGCGTGCCAATCATAAATCCACATGTTCAGTGTATATGGTTAGACTTTCCCTTCAGGATAATTTACATCTTATATAAGCAGTCAGGGAAACTCTGTCAGATTCACTGGGTAGTGTTTTATACGATGCGGTTCTGAACTCTCTGACACCGTCTCGACATCCTCCGAGGGGGTCCTGTCAGCTCTCCGCTGCACCGACTAATAAAACAAGAATGTCGTAAAAATTCCTGGGAATAAAACCCCCAGTTCAAGGTAAATAGACTTATGCACCATTATTATTATTAACAGATGAAAAAAAGGTTTTCACACAGACTTCTGTTGTTGATCTCTGTCAGTTTTACGTAATTGGTTGGACTTTTTCTGTTTTGTTGAAGCCCATTAGCCTGATGTCACAATCAAAAACAGTTTTATGAATTTTGCATTGTTTTATTTAGTATTTGGACTCTCGTTTTTGCCTTCAGCTCCTCCTTGGAACTGGTTCAGATTCAATCCACTGTGGAGAAAGTCAGCCATTTTGTTGCGTCATACACAAGTTTTAATTTTACATCCACAACAGGGTGTCACTCTTCCCACAAAAAGCTAGCTGCATTAACCACCAAGCACTAGTCAGAAACATTAGCTTCGCTAACGCTAACTGGCTACATCAACATAATATTTAGCAGGAGCTAACGCTAGCGCGCTAACTTCAACCATGTTGATACCCCACTTCATCTGCTGCGCCACATCGCAGGTGCAGAATGTGAGGAGAGGAAATGGAGCTGCTGCGTAAACAGATTTCAAAATAAAAGCATGAATATAAAGGTAGAACTACTTGAAGAATTCATTCACAACAATTGATAACCAAAACTTTAACAAAAATGTAAAACTTTATTCAAGTGAAAGCTTACAAAACAGCTGAGTAAATTTGCGCTTTAGAAATTAATTTAGCATTTGCTAACTGCGCTACATGCATTCAAAGTTAGCAAAAGTGCTAACCAATTAGCTGATTGTTAGCATTAGCGAATTAGCGGTGTAGAATGAAGTGAGAGATGTATAGACAGATAAATATCAAGGCTGCCATATTGGATTCATCGCTTCTGTCTGTTAAGGTGAAGGAAAATCTGACCCAAAAGCCAAAAGTCTTTGCTCAATGGTCCAACTGTTCAAAGAGCGAGATCTCCTGAATAATCTTCCTGAGCTGAGCCACCAGCCAATTAAATTTGTTTTATTTATTTTAAAAATATGTTTCCAAAAATATATAGCTAATTTAGAGTGACTCAACTAAAATCTGCCTCAAATTAGTTTTAGTTCTACAACTAAAACTAATTGTAACAACAGCAAAGGGTCTGTTGTTTTAGACCCTTTTACTGGCATAATGCATAAGTTAAACAAATGGTTCATCAATAAATATGGAGTCTTACAGCATCTCAAGGTATTCCAAATAGTCCAAAAAAGTTAATTTTTAGTAGCTCTGATTTTAAACATTTTAGTCAACAGAAAATCTGGCATCCAGCTGACATTTTAACAATTATAGGTAAGCAACTGAACAAGGCGCACGTTGTACTTCACATTAAAATCACAGCGGAGAAAAGTGGTCATAAATGAGCGAAAGCAGAGCTCATAGTGTTCACTTACTAACGATCAAGTTTTATGGCCAGAAAAGACAGAGAAACGTGTGATTTCCTTGTTATTTTTAATGTGTGGCTCAACAGGCGGGTCTAAAGCAGTATATGTAGCAATTATAATGGGAACTCTGTTTTGAAAGATAATAAATAATTTATACTGAAGTAAAATTTTCTGAAGAGGTCTTTTAACCAAGTGTTACTTTAAGGATTTTGTTCAAGTATTCAACCAAGTTATCGCAACTTGTAAAAACATTTGGTACAACAATCAAATATCCCATTAGTATATTTGACTGTTATATTACTAAATTGTTCAGATTAAAAATGCAAAACAGAATATTATATATTTTTATAAACAAATTACCAGAAAATTTGTTTTTCTGGAAATTACCCTAGTGAAGTTGTAAATTTACTAGGGTTATGTGGATTTAAAGGGGATCCGTTACACAAAACTGACATTCCACTGGCACTGGACCATTACCTGGCAACCTCAGTCTGTCACCTATCAACCCCAGCCCCTCCCCTAGCAACCCAAGCGGGACTCTACTTGGGTTGCTAGGTTGTGACTCATTTGGTCAGTTAGTTCTACTGCCATAAAATGGCTGCTTTGTTTCTTTGGAATTGCCTTAAATTTTAATCAGTGATCCCAGATTAACTGGCATCAAGAAGAGACTAACTCAGGTGATTAATTATTATTATTATTATTATTATTATTATTATTATTATTATTATTATTATTATTATTATTATTATTATTATTATTATTTATTTTATTTTTTTTATTTTTTTTTAATAGAAGTTATTCTTTGCTAAGAAAGAAAACCTGTCCAGCAAGACGGCTAAACGTGGTGAAACGTTTTATTTCTCTGGCTCGACTCTGGACTGTGAACTTGACTTGGGAGAGAATTTCCATTTCACACTCGGGTGAAGATTCAGATAGACACACAGACCTTCCATTGGCTCATATTATGACAAGTGAAGTCAGTCATGTGAAATGGAAAAATTAACGTTTTACAAATGGTGACTTTAAAACAAAATAAGAACAGGTTGCACAAACCTGAACTGCTAAAACGTGCATAACTTTTGAAAAGGTTTCAAACGTGAGGCTCATTTTTTCCTCACAGGGCTTCCAGGAAAGTCCCAGTACAAAAACATTTTAAAAAGCCAAAACCTTTGAATAAATAAATTTAAATCTATTTAATTTCCCTTTGGGGTCAATCAAGTATTTTTGAATTGAATCTAACAGTGTAGATCTCCCTTTAGCAGAATGATTTATCAGAAAGCCACCACTGTTTTTGCAGCATTGCTTCAGTCCTTTGAGTTTTCCAGACTTTAGTTTCTGTACATCAATCTTTGTGCAGAAAGAATGATGTACAAACAGGCCAAACTGGCTGTGTTGATGAGCCAGTTTGGCCCAACATCAGCAATAGAAACAAAAATCAAGATGGAAACAAAACAAGTCCAGATCATCAGCCTCCCACCGCCATGGCTGTCAGCTGGCTTGAGGTTCTCCAATAATTCCCCAGAGCTTTTGTGGTTTGTTCACCTGGAACAATGCAAAACCAAGTTGTGCTGACAAAACATGTTTGCTCAGTTTTTTCTATGTATCCTGTCATAAACTTTAACACACCAAGACTTGTAGATTTTAAAAGGGATCTAATATGTAAGATTACTGGCGCGACAGCGCTAACTGTTTAGCACCTAGCATACATCATCTACCCAGGATGACAACATGAGGATGGAGTCCTTTCTTCTCTTTTTTATGGCAGTTGGCAAGCAACGATTAGATGTGCATGACTGCCATCTACTGGAATGGAGTGTGGATCGGGATGCTAAATATATTAGATTTTAAAAATAAATAATAATAAAACAAAGTAAAAAACTATATTGTGTCTATTAATTTTGTTTTCTTTATATCTGAAATAATGTTTGTTGTTACAACTAATCGTGGATCTATTTGAATATTTTTCCTGACTAACTCACCTGGTATTGTCTGAAGTCCTTTTTCTTTTTATTTGTTCGTTCTTGTTTCACATTTGGACTCTGTGAGACACAAAGCTGCCTCCTTTCATCTGAAGAGATTATTATCCAAACTGCAGAGTTAAAGGAAGTTGAATGGAGTTTAGGTCCGAATATGAATGAGGGAATTCCCAAATTCCTGACATCTTTACTTAATCACACCCACCTGCACTGCTTGGGTTTGGAGTCACAGCTGTAATTTCTGTTGAATCTGTGCAGCTGAAGCAGAGTTTTATTCCAGATCCATGTGTGATTTTTCCAGCTGCCGCAATAAGCTTCAAAGAAGGAGCTTAAAGTTTTGTGAACTATTAGTTTCCATGGATCCTGCAGCATCTGCCAATCGCCATTAAAGTCTCATTTAAAAATAAGTTCCACAACAGTAATCTAGTTTATTTATTTTTTTATTATTCAAGCTTAAACTGTTCTAACTTATAGTGATGTTAAAAAGTGCTTAGCCAGCTGTTTTATATGTAACAATACAAACTTTGGCTCTTGGACAAACTCCTGTTTATGGAGCCGGATGTTAGATTTAGGGGAGGAATGGAGCTTTGTTCACATTTGATTTATGGTTTGGATTTTTAAAAAGGTCCAAGAGAAGAAATATTAAAACAAGACGGGATCACAAACTGAATATAAACACAAGAACTCGACTGTTCAAGATGAATCAAATAAATAAGTCTTAGTTCAGTAACATATGCAGCTGTGCTCAGCAGAGGAATGCAGATTATACACAAAAGTTTATGCAAACATGACAATAACAGTCAGCTGAAATGGTTTGAGTAAATGACAGGTATGAGCTGGAACAGGTGAGCAGCCAGGCACTAATCAGCTGACTGAAAACATATTCAATCACCTGTTTTCTATTTATTTAGAACAGTTTTCTGCTCTAAATCACATTTCAACAAGTGGCAAAATATCAATTCCCTCTGATTTAGTCCAACTGGTGCCCTTCCCATGCAGTCTGTCATGAAGAACATGCATGTCAAAGTAAGTGAAGGTTTTTATTTAGGTTTGGAAGCCCCATCAGGTCTTCCCATGAAATGCTGTGATATATCAGTTTTCCACTGGAACAAACTTTACAAATGAGTTCAGGTATATTCCAACAACCCTCGAGTGTTGTGTAAAACATTTTCTGCAACCATCATTTCTTCCAAGTGCTGTTAAATCCTAAAGTGTATTAAATCAAGTAACTCCTCTGCAGAGAGTAATTTATGCAGCAAGTGTCTCAGGAGAAGTTTCAGGCTGGTTAAAATACAAATAAATGGTTAACGTACAGAAATAAACAGCAAGCGTTGAAACCTCCAGCTGTTAGTTTAGCTTGTTGATCTGTTTTTAGGACGGTATGCCAATCAGAGTTAGATTAGTGCTAACAGGGTAATTAGCTCTAAATGCTAATTACGCTACAGGTTTGTATCATTTATGCTGATATGCAACAGTGCTGGGCTAAAGGCTAATTTAGTTACTCCCTTTGACCTGGTTTTATCCCAAATTTATTTATAAAAATTTAACTGTGACAAAAAATGAACAAAAAATGATTTGTAGGAGACGATGGGAGGCGTGTTTATCTCCAAAACACTGACACAGTTCACACATGTCACCTACTTTTTGTGGTTTATTTCAATTTGTATTGTATTTTTGTGTGTTCAGCATGTTTTGGGCACAGGTTAACTGCTGCTGACAGAGAGGTTAATGAACAGGGGGTATCTGTACCGCAGAGAGCCGGTGTGATTACAAACCCAGAGCTCAGCTCCTCTTCCTCTGCAGTCCTCATCCTGCTCCTCACTTCCAAAAGGCAAATAAATCTTCATCAGCTGTCAGCTGTTCCTGTACAGAAAGGAGCAGAGGAAGAACAGATGCTTTACTTTTTCTTGAGTAGAAAATAATCTGGGATTTGGATTGGGAAGTTATGAATGTTTACAGGGCCGGTCCAAACCAACATTTCAACACCAGATGCTTTATCATTCCTAAGATACTTTGTATATGTAGCAAACATATTATCATTAGCATCACTTGTAATCCTGCTAGTGTTGGCTGTTGATTTTAATCTTATAGGAGTAACAGATGCTAAAAAAGGGAATTTTGAGAAGCAGAGTGTTATGGATGTGTGCCGTATTATCTTATTTACTTGAAGGTAACATCAGCTGATAAACCCTACATTTACAGCAAACAAGTTAAGTTTGATATATCTAAAAACAATCAGGAAAATTTAACATGTAATAGTATGTAGTTTGTATTAGTTAATGTTTTTAAATTTATTACAATCACATATTTTTTTTTTTTTTTAGAAAGATTGCAGCCAACATCAACTTACAATCTCAGCAGCATTTTAGTCAGAAATATCAAACTTCTTCAAGTCAAATTAGTTTGCATGACTGTTTTGTTTTTATTTTTTGGGTGAAAAACATTTGAAATCAATGTTTTAGTCTGGAAGGTCTGACAGTTTCTCCAAAATCTTTTCTCAGACTCTTCAATGGCAAAAAAGCTTAAGTGCAAAATATAATGTGTATACAGGAAAACCTTTGGTAGTCATGTAATTTGAATGAAACCTCTAAACACAACTAGATTTCATTTGCACCAAAAAAATGCAAGAAAAAAGTAGAGAGTTTTGGGAAATATAATGGTGTAACTTCTTGATTTATTTTTTGCAGATTTAGAGGATGAAGTGACACCAAAGTGACTCTCTGAGCCCTGACATCGTTACAGACGGAGCAGAAAAACGAGGTAACACTGAGAATTGAAAATGTTTTGACTGAATTCGGACTGTGGATATGAACAGCTTTACGTTTGCAGCTCTGAGCTTCTGGAAGTCGGTCTGATAAACACAAACAGTCTGGTTTTAATCCACAACTGGATTCCAAAGCTTCCAACATTTTTCAGATTTTTTTCCTTTATTTTTATTAATAAACACAATCAAACGAGGATTATCGCTATCGAGTTTCAAACAAATGTCGCTGTGGCGCGTTAGTATGTTCATGTTCAGAGGACAGAGATGGATGTTGGTGGAAAGTTGTTTGGATTTGCATTGGGGGGAAAAAGAACAAAAGGAATTCATTTAGTCCAATCCGAGATGTTTGGATGTTCAGAGACGGATTCTGCAGGAGAAAAAGTTCATGTAAGTAAATTAAGAGAGATTTAGTTGTTTGATCTGTGGACTGACTTGGTCTGAAAACACCAAGGTTGTTTTCTCAAACACAATGTACGGCAAAACATCCTGAAAAGATGGAAAAAGACAAAACAAGAAACATTCTGACATGAATTTACAACACCAGCAATGATGGAAAACTCCTGATTAGTAAAAACAAAACAAAACAAAAAAAAAACGGGCTGCTGAATACACTCTTGGACGAATCGTGAGTTTCCATCTACAACATATTTCTTCCCCGCAGAGACCATGAGTCATTGGTGACCTTTGACCTCCTCTAATATGAGCCAGCGAATCATGTTTCATCGGGCCCTGAACTGGAGGTGAAGAGTGTCTGAGATGATCTAAAAGCAGAGATTCAGATTTAATTAATTCAAGTTTCATTGGATTTAGATGAGGGGTCCTTCTCACAGACGGGCTGCCCCTAGCTGAGCCTGCTGAAAAATCTTTGGACAAATTGATGGCTACTTTTAGGATGTTTGAGTTGCAGAGATTTAGACCAAATAAATAAATGTAAATAAAGTGTAAAACTGGTTCTGAGCCTCTGAACCTGGGAAACCAGCAACCCGCCGATGATCTAGAGCCAGTAATGATGAAATCAGTTTTCTGATTTAAAAAAAAAACAATAATAATAAATAAGGGTCTTGAATCCATGTATGGTAATTCTTTGCGTTTTTCAGTTTCAAAATAAAAGTTTAGTTTTTGTTTTAAAATTCAATTAGAAAAACAATTTCAAGAATAAAAAAAACAATTTTTTTTATTCTATGTATTTTTATTTCTATTCTTTTAAGGAGAAGCTTAATATTTGGGACTTGATGGTGGAACCCCAAATCCTGGTCTCAAGTGTTGTTTTCATTTAGCATGTTAGCACATTAGCATGTTTGTCTGTGAACAAACTCTTCTTCTTTGGTAACTCCTGTAGTTTCCGGTGTCGCTACATCCGGTTTATGTATCTAAAACTAAAATCTTAACATTTTAAAAGGTAAGTTAGTCTTTAACATATGAAACTTACTAACTTGTCTTGGTGGGATTAATCTAATATATTCTATGTATTTTTATTTATTTTCTCAGACATCTTCCATGTTCTGTGACTCGAGTCAGTTGAGGCTACCGCTAACTAGCTACTAACTTTTTTATTTCTTTTGCAAATGTATTACCAGTTGAATGAAGTTCTTACATTTTTGTGAAGATACGGTCTTAAATTAAATTCATAATTATCTTTAAAAGGTTTTAAATTGTCTTAATTCAGACTTTTTAAGGTCTTAAATTGGTGAAACCTGCAGAAACTCTTAATTAATATTTATTTTGGATTCAGGCAAGTGAAGTAAAAATCAGTTTAGTTTGTTTTTTTCTTTCATTCAGGTTTTAAAAACTGAGGGAGGAAAAACACAGTGATTTATTTATGCGATTTTTGTTTTGAAACAGAATAATCAAAGAACAAAATACATGGATTTTTTGCAACATTTTGAAAAATGTTTGGGCAACATGACTTGCAATGTATCGTTCTGCTTCAAATATTTGTATTCAATCATTATAAATGACTTGGAAAGAGTTTTTTTTTGGACGGTGAGATGGTGAAAAAACAGTTTGAAGTCGATAAAATGGACTTTATAGGAGATCAGACTAATTAGATGAGACTGAATTAGAGAAATGCTGAAGCCACAACTCAACGGCCCCACAGGCTGCAGACGGAGGAGGGAAAACGCCAGAGAAAACAAATTCCCTTCGTTTTAGTGGTTTTTGTGTCTGGAGCCTCACAAGGGACGCCTGCAAACACATCGCTGGCGAACACACACAGCCCTGACCTTTGACCTCCACACCATGCAGGACCCTGTAAATCACTAAAAGGTCAGAGCTCATTTTTTTTGCAGGACCACACAAACCTCCAGTTGCAGCAGTTTTCATCACCTGAGGAATGTTAATGTCTCATTTCACTGTTTGCATCGGTGCAAAATTCTTAAATCCCAAAACTATTCCCAGTTTTTGTAATACATCAAATACAAGTAATTAATTAATGAGTTAATTTAAAGTTGATCTTATTGGCATTATCTTAAAAACCTTTTTCTCTTTTACCATAAGGGCTGAATTTTTCCTAATGTGTAGAATTTTAAAACGCACATTATCTTTTAAAATTTTTGTCAGCTGTGTTAAATACTGGCTGAATAAACAGAAATTGCTGTGCTGTTCTCACGTTATTAAACCTGGATATATTTATAAAACAGGAATCTACGACAGGTCACTGTACAGAGAAGAAAAGGGAAAACATTTCTGCCAAAAAACTCAAAAATCTTGAGAAATTTTGTGTCAATAATGAACAGAGATTTGTTAACTGCAGACTTTATTACTACTCCATATTGAAGTGGACAGAATCTGTGATGAAACTTTCTGCTGTCGGGTCAGTTTACACTTTAATTTGTTAGTCGTGCTTTTTATTCAGCTTCTTGTTGTTGTTACGGCTCTGGAAGGAGCGTTAAAACTTTGCGACAGCCCTCAGAAATAAACCGCGCTAACCAGGTCATCCCCTCCGCCTTTCTCCCGCACCATCCTCGCCTTCGTAGCAAATCAGTAATTTCCGGTTTAGAAGTTGAAGCATCTCCGCCGTGAATGAGCGCCGATAAGATGGCGGCATAACGAGCCTGTCGAGTGTTTATTTTTCACAACAGAACCGCATAAAGTGAATCTTACGTCCCAAACCGGTCTCTGTTTGAACCGTTTCTATTCAACACCGTTCAGCTCCGGCCGCCATCTTTGATGCTGTACCAATCAACGGTTCCGTTTAAGGATGATCAGCGGCGCCCTCTGCTGGATGGCGGCCAAACTACAGCACTAAAAGAAGATCTAAGCGGCCTTAAACTAATTTTAATCTGATAAACCATTGATAGACAATTGTAAATCAATTCATTTTTGAATTTAAAATTAAATAAACTTTGACTCAACAAATGGCCATTAGTGAAAACTCGGTAATGGTGATTGGAGAATTGGGCATCTGAACAAACACAAGCATGCCGTTCTGTTTAATTAGAAAAATTTACCTTTTATAATTAGAATAATTCGTGCATTTGTTTGTAAATGCATCTCTGATCAATTCTCTCCATAGTTCCAAAACTTGTATTTTATGGCCACAGAATCTCCAATTTATCTTTTTATTGCAGCCATTTTGAGCATCTGCTGCATACTTTTTGTTTCTACTGTTGTTTCCTTTTTATCCTCTGCAGATCCATGCTTTCGTGTAAACTCTTGCCGTCTCTGTCACTTTATTTCAGTGAAACATCTTCAGCTGTGTCTGCTGAGGTTGGGTCGGCATGTTAAACGCTTTGTTTTTGCCACATTAATTCGTTTTTGGGGATAAATCAAGTCCTACTGACCTTCATCTTTCTTCCCAACTGTAGATGTTTGTATTGATATTTTTACCAGTTGTATCTTTGTTTAATTTAGCTTCATCTTGTGCGACGCACCACAGCTCCGCCTCTCCTGTCTGTGCTGCTCTGCTTCAGAACCACATGGGGCGGTCTGCAGGAAATCCCCAAATTCCTTTTGAGAAACACAAAGAAAACACACTACACTTTTTCCTAAACAAATGAGCTAAATAAAAAGACTTTTGATTACAAAGTGAACAGAAAGCAAAGTATTCCGTTGATTATTAGATAAAAGTAGCTTCTCAACTTCAAATTGAAAGTTTGACTTTTTGTGGTGAACCACAATGCACAGTTTCTTTGAGTCTTCAAAACAGGAAAGACAAGAAAACATGCGACTCTGGCAAGGAAGATGTTTTGATTTGGAAGAATTATAACAGGGTTTTATTTTTGGAAGAAGATCACCATACCTAACTTGTCTGCATGTTCAGTCAGAACAAATTTGAATTTGTAACGACTGAAACTGTGAAAAACAAACTTGGAAGGGTTTCAAATATCAAAGCTTAGCGTCAAAAATCTTCATGGGAACCATTAAATTTCCTACAATTTTTCTAAAAATAAAAAAAGAGCAGGAAAGGGAAGTTCAAACAGCCACTGAATTATTTTATGCTGGTTATTGATTATTTGAAGTGATTTAACTTCAGTTTATTTTTCAAATTAGTTAAAAACTTTTTCTAATAGTGAATTAGATGATTGAATATTTAACTAAAATCCTCCACATTCGGATACAACAATGTAACTTGGCACAGATTTTCCCAGGAGACAATAAAAAGATGAAAACTGATTTCATCTGATTCATAAAATAATTTTTGAGAACTTAATTATAATCTTATGCGTCCATTTGAAGTCTGGAGGGCCACGTTAAACACTACAGCGGGCCGGATTTGGCCCCCAAGCCTTGAGTTTGATCAAGTTCTAAAAAGAGAATCATTAAAAAAAGGTATTTTATAAACGTTTAAAGATGAATTGATCATCTGAACACAGTTTGGTTCTGATCTCTCCTGGCCTTTGTTTACTTGAAACGGTTTCTGGCCTCCGGTCCAGAGAAAACTCTGAGTCTGGGTCAGGACTACGACCTGGGTTGCTCTGACCTACTTCCACTGACAGCATGAGGCATTCCTGCCAGGATGTTTGTTCTGGGATCACTTTGATTTAGTTTATCTGCTTAGAAACTCTAAAACGTCGAAGTTGTTGCACAAAAAGAAAAGCTGGAGCTTCAGGATGTTTGTTCAGATCCTCCTGCAGGATTGCAACAGTCCGACCCCGTGGGACAAATTCATGCTGCGTTTCTGCTGAACTGAATGCATGAGAAAACTCAACATGCACACAAATCATCTCCATATTAACGGCCATCTGGAAGCAAAATCACGTTTGTATAAAAATGCATCAATCACAGAAATCTATTTCATTCCTTTACATGATAAACCTTTAAATTTTTTATGTTTTTATGCTTCTCCAAGGTTTTAAGTGTTTTATTTTGAGGACATTTAAAGGAGATTTTCTGCAGGAGAACTGGAATATGTTTGAAGTCTTGGTTTGGATTCATTTAGAGGGAAAACAGATGATTACAATTAAGTTTTAATGTTGTTTTGGTTCCAACCAAACTGTAACGACCCACATGAAAAGTGAGCAGATGTCAAACAGATTGTCTTACACAGCTTGTTGTTTTCTGGACACGGACTTTTTCTACTTTTGTGTTATTTATATACATGCAAAGTAAAACATTTAATGTAATTAAATGCAGATTTTGGCTTAATTCCACTTTGCATTTTAATTTATTTCTCTTTATTTGTAATCTTAGTTTCAGGTTTTCAAAATCTCTGCTTCTGGGTTTTTTTTTTTTTTTTTTTTTTGCAGTTTCTCCATCAGTCAAACAAACATTCTGTCAACACATTTCTGTTCGGTTCTAGTTGTTTTTTAACTGCCTCTAACTTTCATTTTGCTCTTTAAATGGACGCTGGCTAATTGAAAGGAAAGTAGAGCGCAACACAAAGTGAAAACAACTAAAATCTTTGTTTTAATTTTTAAAACGAATCACCTCTGACCTGCATGTTAGGCATTTAAAATGTGCATTTCTGTCATTGCAAACTTGCAGAACTGATTCAGAACCTTGAGCTTGGTCACATATTTGTGTTGCTTTTCCCAGATTATTCCATTAATGTGATCCAGAGACGCTGTTCTGGATCATCTGACTCCAGTCTGGTTCTCTGTACTTGAGCTTTGGTGTTTCTGCTGATAGTTGAAGATAAACTAGACCAACGAGAAACAATTGGACCCAAAAGAGCTAAACATTAGTTTGAACGCTGCAGGTTTTATCCTGACTTATGCAAAACTGAATTATTTAAGCCGGGTCAGATTCTCTGCTGCACAGCCGCTCAGAGTGGGTGGAATCTCTGAAATGTGGGAAAATCTTGGTAATGTTTACTGGTTTTGTTTCTAAAGGTCAAAGCTGTTGCTTTAAACCAGAAATGTTCAAGAGTGTGGCCCAAATTTGGCCCGGCACTGCAAACACTTAACTTTTACTGAGACTTTTCCCTTTAATTTGATTGGAATTCAGATTACACCTATTGAGCAACTAAAACTAAAAAAGCTAATTTTACTGAACCCAAATCTACTTTTAATTAACAGGTTCAGTTTGCTAAGTATTGCTGGGAATACATAAAATCTTTTCTAGTTTCTTTTATTAAAACCAAAGGAATTTGCAAACTATTTGCACACAACTTCACTACAAAAAATAATTGAACTAAAATATCCCATTCTGAATTTGTTGTCTATGAAAAGGAAATTTAAAATTTAAAAAAATACATTTTGGGGACAAGAAAAAAACTTTTAAATCATCATCATATTTTATTCCAGACCCATAAGAAGGTCTGAAATAAAAAAGATAAATAAAATTGATAGTTTTTTAAACAGAAAAGAAATAAAACTTCTTTGTTTTATTTAGTTAATTTGTTGAATGTCATCAAATTAAGTTTTTCATTCTTAATTTATTTACTTTTGTTTAATAAACTTCAGTTTATCAAAGTAAATATATTAATTTGACTAATTTTAATAATATAACTCTTTTTCATCTGTTTTCCTTTTTCACTTCATGATCATCTTTAGTTTTTGAGCTGATCTGGAATCTGTGTTTTTATTTAATGTGTGTCAAACTTGAGGCTGGGGGGCCAAATCTGGCCCACCATAGCTGTTTATGCGGCCCTCAGGACTCAAAGTATCACATAAATAAATCCTTCAAGATAATTGTTGCTTAAATATTATTTTATAAATCAGTTTTTTTTTTCTCAATGCTGCCAAATTACATAAAAGTGAAATTTATTTTAATTTATCAACATTTTGTGTCTTTTCAGGACATTTTTGATGTTATGACCTAAAATGAAAGTGAGTTTGACCTCTGTGATGCAGAATATGGACATTTTTTCCCCTTTAAATGTATTTTGTGCTGCAGGATGTCAGTGAAGCTGCGGTTCAACTCGCCGTCGGATGGAGGTCTGATCCACAGAAGTCGCTCTTTCACGGGTTTCGGCTCGCTGAGCGGCCGGCCGCGGTGAGTCACCTGAAGCTGATGGCGTCAGGAATAAACACTGATTAACAAATAAATGCCTCCTCTGGGGTCAAGAAAAATAATGACAGTTATACAGTCAGTTTTTGATGCCTGGCCACTAATATTTCATGACTTTTGGTATGAGAGAAGATAGATTTTATTTGTGATGAAACTGAGAGAAGCAATTTTTAGAGATGAGATTAGATTGAGTTCCTGCAGAAAATCTTCTTTTACAAACAGTCAGTGTCTAAGTGTAAATGTAAGTTACAAAAATACTCCAAGAAAACGCAATGAGTGGCAACAGGTGGGATGTTTCTGAACATGAATTAAAATAAGTTCAATAATTTCCTATTGTATGATTTATCATTTTTTTTCTCTCTTTCTACCAAAACCCAGATGATAAAAGTCGTCACAAAATGTGGAATTTGCATAATGTGTCCACTTTAAACTGTTTTCAAGAAACCTGTGCGACTGCACAGCGGTGCTGTTACATAATTAAATATGCAAATGCAGATTTTTAAACGAGTTGCTCAAATAGACGAGATCTGTTACAAATTATTTAAATTTCAGAAGTTTATTCTTGAGTTTGACTCAGTTAAAGCCTCTTTTTAAAAAAATTTCATGCCACTGAATTTGTACTTCAAAAAATTTGCCAATTTCTGTTATAGTCTGTTTGATTTGTGCATCTTTCTCCTTTCTGAGGGTGAACAGATTCAATCAATCAAGTTTATTTGCAGAGGATATTTCAGCAACAAGGCAACTTGTATGATAAAATACAGACATGACAAAGTCAATCATTTAAACGTTACATTTAAACCCTTTAATAACGAACGCAGGCGTGCAAACCGTCCGCCTCAGGAGGCTTCATGTTCCAAAACCAAGTGTGAAATGTTTAACATCCAGGTGCTGTTAGCCACTTCCTGTGTGTTTTTATGCTGCACACAGACGCCAACATTCATAAAACCTGCTGCGTTTCGTCAGTCGGTCTCCCAGGAACCATCATGTTGAGGCTTTGATGGGAAACAGGAACATGTCACAAACGTCACAAAACGCTAAAACTCTTAAACTCTGAGTTTCAGTTTTCCACTGGAAAATCTGCATATTAAATATTTTTTTGGTTTGTTTTTTTATCATGTTGTTCCGGTTTTTAGGTCTTCCTCAATACGTGGCTCTTTCCGCTCCAAAGGCACATTGGGAGGTAAATCTCCCAGAATGCACCTCTCCCCCCGCCGAGGGTCGGCCACTACCTGGTCGCAGCCGGAGCAGGTGGACAGGGTTTTCCAAGCACTCCGCAGCGGACTCAAGTATGTAGAAACCGACATGTTTCACAGTCTGTTATGATTTATCACCACAAATACGACCAGCTGTTTAAAATGCACATCTTTGATTTATTTAATTAGACATTAATTTACAGAATATCTTATGTGTTTAAGTGGTTGATTTAATCTTATTACAATAAAATTTGAAAGAAAAAATGCTGCAATACCCAAAGTGTGGCAGCAGGTGGCGATAGCATCAATCTAGATCATGTGCATGGCTGAAGCTGTTCTGGGCAGCGCTACTATTAGCATTTAATGCACCAAAACAACGAAGGAAAATGCTCTCAAAAGGTCAAATAAACATTTTTAATAGCCGTAGGATTAGGTTTAAATCTAAGCTCTGGGTTAGTGAATCTGATTTTCCTGATCTGAAATCAGATTCACTAAGTTTTACTATAAATGAGTTTTAAGAAAGTACCAAAGTAAATTTTGGCTTTTCTAACAGATTCGTTTTTAAGTCATTTTTATGGACCTTTTAATGCCCCTGTGTAGAAACTCAGATGGTAATCGGTGCGTTTAAAGCAAAAAGGTAATTTGTTCACTTGCCAATTAACTGATAAATGTCCTCGAGCGAGAAACTCGCATCTTAAATGTAATACCTAAATTGTTGACTGACTTTGTGACGTTGTAGTGTGTACAACTTAGATTTTCACTTGTTTTGTGTGCAGGGAATATTTAGAGGTTCACCAGGCAGAGATGGAGCTCCTGTCGTCACAGCAGAGAGAAACCAAGAGGAACTCCAGACTGGTGAGAAAAACTCAAACCATTATTTCCTGTATGGTTGGCAACAGTTATGATGTAAATAATGGATTTTCTTTCCATTTCCAGGCATTTCTATATGATCTGGAAAAGGTAAAAATGTTTTCACATCTTGTTTACCTTCATGGTTTGATTTACTGGTAAAGAGGAAGAAAATGAAGATGTGCTATAAACTCTGTTTTCACAGGAGATAAAAGCGTTGGAGAGGTACATCCGACGCTTAGAGTTTCAAATGAGTAAGGTAAGTTATGTCTTTAAAGGTGACCCATTGTGCTTCCTTCAACAGGTTAGAATAGGTTTATACAAAACAGGTTAATTACATTTTTGCATAAAATCTTTCTTGAATAATGAGATTTTATTCTGTTCTGTCTGTTTTACTGCATTTTGTAACTTTAAATCAAAATAACCTGCTGCTGGCCAACTCAACATTTACATTCACATATAAAAATGGCTGTAAACATATGGACAATTATACAACCATATATCTTTGAAAAGCAGAAGTGGAACCTCCTGCACAACTAGCAAGAATTCAGCAAGTTGGAACCAGATCCATTGGGACAGCAAAGGACTTGACTCTTTGAAAACAACAAGACTTGTGTTTCTTGTGGCAGTATTTCCTTTTAAATCATGATGTGCTGGGATTTCAGTTTTACAATACTTACTACTACTACAACATAGTAACACTGGATTAACCAATGAGTAATGGTTGATGTCAGATTCTAGATATTTCAAAATAACAAGTGCAATAACAATTTATTATGCTAATTAACAGCATAATAAATTAAATCAAGCATAATTTCCATCTGCCTGATTTATTGATTTTCTCTTTCTTTACCACAAACTGGATGATAAAAGTCTTCAGTCTGGTGTTTTGGTCTCAACTAGCCCTTCTTTGAAAGGTCATTTTGTTTAGAGACTTCATAATTTTATTTGTCCTGCTGTTTTATTTATTTGGGATATTTAAAATGACTTCCAGTTACAGAGTTAAATGTTCGCAATAACACATTTCAGCAAAATATGTCATTGTGACAGGCCTAATAGCTCAGCGTTTTAGTGAATGTTTTGTGCTTTCCTGCCACATGATGACTATTTTTGAAAGAATTTTCCTCAAGCTTCTTCCTTAAAATCCTGCTAAATGTTGTGAAAAACAGCCCAAATTTAAACAACCTGCCAAAAGATGTTTTTTTTTTTTTCCAACCAAATGTGCCAGATTGGTTCCCACCCAATAAGTGTGTTAGAACTCAGCTTGGGTTGCTAGGTGATGAGCGGAACTCCATGGGGTTGCTAGGTAACAGGCTGGGGTTGCTAGGTCAGGGGCAGTGCCTGCTGATTTGTGGCATTAAATTAAGCAGATTTTTTAAATGACTCAGTTTCCAAACACCAAATAACATTAACTTGTTACCAAAACAACAAGTTCATGTGTTGATGTTTGTACGTTTTTATTCTTCCATTTGGGTGTCTATTACTTTTAAAAAGTACAGCCCCTCTTTAGGTGTTTATATTTTATGTTTTTGTGGCTTTTGAAGATCCATGTGATGGAAAAAATGTGTCTGCTGTTGGGATGATTTCTGTTTGTCTCTGTGTGGAGGTGGAGGAGTTGTACGAGACGTACTGCGTTCAGTGGAAGCTGTGCCAGGGAGCGGTGAACATGAAGAGGGCCTTCTCTCTGTCCCCGTCCACCAGAGCCTCCAGGGAGAGTCTGCTGGAGCTCGGCCGCAGCCACCGACACAGCCTGCAGGTACTGCTGATGTTTGTTCCCGAGCCACACATGCATTCATAGAAAACAAGCAGTCAGTCTGAAGCATTAAGGTCTCACAAGTTTGTGTTGTAGAAGGAAATGAATGCAACGTGCATTTCTTATGCATTTTTTGTGCATTTATTGTTTTCGTTGGTCTAGAAAAACTTAAATCAATTTGGGTGAAGCAACTAGAATAGGATAAATAATTCCAGGGCTGTTGGAAGTGATTATTTTAGTGATCTATAGATTATTCTGAAGAGTTATTGAGCAAAGAATTGTGCTGTTAAGTAGCTACATAAGCTAGTAAAAAATCAATTCTAGTAAAAATTAATTCAGTTTTATAATTGACGTCTTGTGACTAAGGTACAATTGGACGACTGCAGTGTTTCTCTCCATATATGGATATTAGTGTTTAACTGCAATCCTTTTTGCATATAAATGTTCCTGCATGTACATCTGACTGTTTATACGTTAAAACAAAGTGTAGAATGAAGCTGAACCTCCTGATTTTGCCTCCTCCCTCCTGCTGCTCCGTTCAGGACATGTCGACCATGGAGGGAGATCTGGAAATCCTCCTCGGAGAGCTGCACATCAAAATGAAGGGTGAGTCCCGGAGCAGATCGCAGTTTATCGGCTTTGCATCGTCTTTCAGTCCTTTGTCCAAACACGCGTTTCTATTTACAGGACTGATCGGCTTCGCTCGGCTCTGCCCTGGAGACCAATACGAGGTGAGGTTCCCCTGAACCACTGAACATCTGGATCCCACCGGCTGAAAGGGAAGATAATCATCAATAATAACGTGGGAAGGAGCTGCAGGAATTGCATTTCATCTGATTCAATTTGAAATTAGAGCTAAATTTGATGAATGTAGAAGGAAGTGAGTCAAAAGTTTCACGTTTTGTGTCAATTTAATTATTCATAAAGAATAATTTAAAAACAGCTGATCAGAGTGTTTTGCAACACAATAAATTGACATTTCACAAAGAAAAAGGATCAATTCAGACAGGTTTAAAACGGGGTATAATAGAAAGATCCTTTATTTCTATTAAATGAAGCCTAATAGACCTGAGTGAGGAAACTCTGGTCTTTTATGAAATCACATAAATGACGTAAAAGTCGGGATAATGTAATATGACTGTTCCTGCTGCAAACGCTTTGATTTACTTCCACACATGGAAGTGGCACAAATCAGATTTTTGGTGGGTACGCCGCACCAGATGTTACTGCTGCGTTTCTGTCAGTAGTAACATCTGGTTTTTAATGCTGTGACTTGTATGATGCCAAAAAGTGTCTGCTGCAGTTACACGAAATACACTAATTTAGATGAGCCCGAAAAACCAACTCAAAACTTTTAATTGACAAACATGAGTGTTTTCCAGCATTGGCGTATTTCTATTAAGCAAATTTAGGAATTGGAATTTTGCAATTCCAATTTGCTTAATTGTAGGAGCTCTCAAGATCTGCGAAACACAGGAGAGTTTCTAATAGCAACAAAATGTTTCGTTAAGTTTATATTTGCTTTTGCAAAACTACAGGCTGGGATCTTATTTTACACCTTAAATCGTTATGTTTGGATTTCCGTTGCTTTTCTCTGCTTCTGTTTTGGATTAAATCCAGTTCTAAACACTTTTTATTCCACACTGACGCACTCCTGTCGTCACATGACCAGGTGGTGGTGCGGTTGGGACGGCAGCGATGGAAAATCAGAGGAAGGATCGAGTCGGATGACTCTCAGTCCTGGGATGAAGAGGAGATGGTCTTCCTCCCCCACGTGTACCATAACTTTGAAATCAAGGTTGGTGTTGAAGGACTGTTCTTCATCAGGGATAAATATCAGATACTCAGATTAGATGAAAACTGTTTATGATTGACTTTAGGTTATGAAGTTGTTGTTAAAAAACAAAAAATTACTTTGTGAAAGGCACGTCAAATGTTGCACCTTTTTTGGCCCTTCTGGCTTTCCATACATGAGAAGCAGCAGAGTCAGTGAGGCGAGCAGAGGAAGAGTTTCAGAGTTGAGTTTGTACCAGAGTGAATGTTTGTGAGATTTAAACACACTCTACAGATTATCGTTCCCTTGCTTAGATCTATGTGCTCCCCTCAGTCTCACAGCTCTTTGATTCAGTTTTTGAGCCAAACTGGAGGAAAACTGACGGTTTTTAATCATCTTATTAGGAAAATAGCCCCATGCTGTGATGTCATTATTCAAAAAACGCAATAAGGAATTGAAAAGTATGAACCAAACAAAGGATAAATGTATCTATGCTGCATTTCTAGAAACTCAAAGTGCACAATAAAATATATTTAATAGAATTAGTGGGTTTTGAATGATATGTACTCTTTAAGTTTGTTTGCTAGGAGGAAAATTAACTGTGAATCCTGTGTGTGCCTGTTTTTAATCCATCCAATCAGGTGATGGAGGCGAAGGGCCTGGGTTGGCTGCTGGTTGGCATGGTAACGTGCGCCAGTGTGGACTTCTTCGTGGCGCAGCCACAGCTGATGTTGGTGGACATCACAGAGCTGGGAACCATCAAGCTGCAGCTGGAGGTCACCTGGAAGTACGCAAACACCCGAAACACAACATGAATCAAAACGCCGCTGAGGTGGAAAGACTCAATCTGTTCCTGATGTCAGGGGTCCAGGGTCTAACGGGGACATGGTGAAGATTCAGGTGGATGGAGTAAAATTTCAAAAGGGCAGCACAGATTTAGGGAAGTGGTGGGAACAGCTGGCTCTTATTGTGGAGTAAAATATGTCAAACTGTTTATTATAACCTTATGAGTGTGGCCAGCTACTCGACTCGAGCTGCAGAAACATTCGCTTCATAGCAGAAAAAGAGAACAAAGAAAACATTTAAGAAAAGCAGACAGGACCCTCAGAGAAGAGGAAAATGTTTATATTTAGCCAAAGAAATGGAACTAAACTCCTGCAGGCAACGAAGAACCAAACAATCTGCTGTTGTCCAAATGAATTACAGATCAGTTGAACAGAAAATGAAAAGTACTGGACTGAAAATCAATAAAAACCCTTGAAACCCTAAGAAAACTTTATCCCTGAATTTTGAAATAAAATGGTCACAAAGTGGGCGGAGCCGAACACAGAGGGGCGTCTCCAAATGTGGGGATGAACAGGGATGTGGTTACAAGTATTTTTGTCTAGTTTCTAGTGCAAAAATCCTATTGCACATTAAAAAGGACAAAACTAACTTAACCTTTTCAGCAAGACACAGGAGCTTCGTTTAAGTCAATTCATAAAAGTTATTTCCACTGGCAGATTTTTACTTACAACATGACAAAAACGTCTCATAAGTGAAATAATCTGCCAGTGGAACTAGAACTTTACTTAAATAAACTTATATCTTGCTAAAAAAAACTGTTATTTGCAACTTATTTTTCAAGTGTACCAAGATATTTTACATTAGAAATAAGACAAAAATATTTAGTCAAATTCAACGTTTTTGACGTCGCTCAACAGGTTGTTGCTAGGTAACCAAAGAGTGAGTTGGTAAATTCCACCGACATGCCGTAGCTTAACATGTGACCACCATGTTTTGCCTTCTAGTGAAGGATTAATTTAGTTTTAATTACTTCTTACACTTTCTATGATAATTCTTTGTTTTGTATTTGTGTATTGATTGTATTTTGTGTAGTTATTCACAAAATGTGTGTAGTTAAGCCATATTAACCTTGTTTATTTAACCAAATTGATATTGACCACGACTGTTGCGATATCGATCATTGATTATCCAGCCCTACTGTATGTTGACTATTTATGAATGATTTGCACACAGACTCGGTATAATATATAAATATTGTTTATTTATTTATTTATTTTTTATTATTATTTTTTGCAGTCCGTTTGACAGCAGTGAGAAGATGAAGCCGCTGTCCGTTAGCAAGCAGTCGGTGTTGAGCAGGAAGGGTTCGGTTTACAGCTGGACGGCACCGAACACGCCTTCATTCACAGAAAAATACTTTATAGTGAGTACAAGAAACAACAAGTTACATGGAAACATTTAAATATTATATCTCTGAGAAACCTGTTTTTTTATCAACATAGATGTAATTATTTCATTAGGTAATAAATTATGTTACTTCCTTCATGAATTACTATAAACTGTCAGCTTCACCAATCAAACTCAACTCAGTGGGCGGGACTTGGGGAAACCCTGACGTCTGATTGGCTGCCACAAACAACAACTCAAGACAACTTCCAAGCTTTCTACTTCAAGTTAAAAATTAGCTTTGAAATAAAACCAAATATATTTGAGGCACATGCAGTTCTATATTAAATTATTTCTATATTTCCAGTTTTAATAAATTAATTGCATATTTAAATAATTATTTCATAAGCTATCTTTATTGCAATTTGGCACTCTTCCCTAAAGTTACTAATTAGTCTGTCATGAACTGTAAATATTTAATATGCTAACTATGGACTGAAGCTGCATGAATAAGAGGATGTAGCTAAAGTTTTTGTTTTTTTTAACATGACCAGATCTAAAATATTATACAGTCAGTTTTCTTCCTCTTGGATCCAAAGTGTTTAGGTTTTTTAAATTCATATTGTTAAATCTGGTAGTGAAACTGTTCTTGCTGCCCTGTGTAACTAATATTTACACAGAGGGAAAACTAAACATTTGACACTTGTGGATCACCTCTGTGTGAACGTTACCTGATTATTTTCAGTCGATGGTTCGTGAGCTGCAGGATCAGGAGGGTTCCCTCCCGTCTCTGGTGGCCAGGAGCCGTTCCAGCAGAGGAGGCGTGTCGCTGCTCAGCTACCTGTCCGACCCGTCACACTCCTCCACAGCAGGCCCTCAAAGTCCGTTCACCCCCAGGTAGGCGTCGAGTACAGAACGATAAATTTTCTTTAATGTAATAAAGTTTTAAAGGGAACCCATTATGAAAAATTCACATTTTTGTTTCCATTTGGGTTTTTACTTCTTCTAAAAACAGACCAAGTATTTAGAAAAAAACGTTTTGTGGCAATAAGTCAATGTTGATTGGTGGAAATAAGCCCAAAAACCTCCTGATTATTTGATCATTCAAAGGGGACAGCTGTGTTACCTAGCAACCCCAGCTGAGCTCTGCTGCTCTGCTGGGGTTGCTAGAGTTTTCTGTGATTTAAAACAAACTTTGGGTGTAAAATTGTCTTCCAGTCTCACTCGCGCTCACAGCTACCCGTCGACCAGCCTGGCAGGAAGTCAGACTCAGCTTTCCTTTGAAGAGGAAGAGGAAGAGGAGCAGCGCGTCGAGGGGAAGGTGGACGAAGAGAAGTGGGGAGGCGTGTCAGAGACTTCCTCAGCAGAAACAATTAAAACAGCGTCTCATCTGGCCTTACCCAGGTGAGAAGGGAAGAGATTCACACTGTAAAATTACAAAATCTTAGAATTTTACTAGTTTCTGGTATAAATATCTGTTATTGATTTTTATTTATTTATTTTTTTTTTTTTTAACTTTACGGCCGAAATTGTTCCATAAAATAAAACCCTTTAATTGAAATGCATTTTTCCACCTTCGCTGTTCTATATCTACTTTTTTTTTTGTCTCAGTTTCTTTTCAGTTGTATTTGCGTTCTCATTTTACAAATCTGTTTTAAACATAAAGTATGCGCTTTATACATTTTAAAATATTGTACTCAGTTATGAAGTTTCAATAAGTTTCACTGTAGCCTATAAATGTTCACAGCTAACGCTGCGATGCTAACGCTGCGATGCTAACGCTGCGATGCTAACGCTGCGATGCTAACGCTGCGATGCTAACGCTGCGATGCTAACGCTGCGATGCTAACGCTGCGATGCTAACGCTGTGAATGTTTGTGCAGGTCCAGCACTCCAGACATCCTGAGGAAGAATCCATCAGGAGAAACCGACACCGAGACGCAAAGTGCAGCTCTGCAGCAGCAAGGACAACAGGTAGGTGGCGCTGCATCGCCTTCAGAGTCAGCATGATGGTGTACTGGAGAAAACCTGGAAATTTTGAAAAGTCAAGAATTCGCTAGAAAAACGTTTCTAGAGAAAATATGGAAACTTTTTAGTTTCAAAAGTCAAAAAAATAAGCAAAAAAATTCAAAAATTGAGATGAAGCTCAGATTTTATTTTATTTTTTTAGAAAAAACTTGGAAAATTTCTGAGTTTTATCCAGCAAATTTTTCAAATTCATAAATTCTTGAGATTAAAGTCAAGAATTTTTAAAACACATTTTCTTTTTCTGTTGTCTCTTGCAGGAATCCCCCAGGATCCCGGCTGTCTGTGGAGCTCTGTCCGCTCCGTCGGTCCGACCCGGGCCGAGCGGCGCCCAGCGGCGAACCCAGACTGTCCGGTTGGCAGTCCTGATGGCGGAGCTGGAGAAATCGTTTGGTGGTGAGAGCGATGCTGAAAAGGAGCAGAGAGCTTTGGAGCATCAGATCCAGCATCTGGGAACCATCCTGAAGGTAACAGAACATCAGCACTGAATGATCCGGACCAGAACCGGGTCTGATGTTCTGTTTCCTCCTGCAGAACGACCTCTCCCTGCTCCGGAGCTCCACATCAGAGGAAACGCTGGCCGTCGAGGAAGTCCTGGGCAGCTTCGACTTCCTGTCCAACGACTTCAACGCAGATGACGACACTTCCTGTTTGGGCAGCGTGAGGCTAAAAGACAGCGGGTGAGTTTACAGACGGACAAAATCTAACATAACGCAGCATTTTATCCGACTAGAGCAGAAATCAGCAGTTTGAGATGAAATGTGTTGTTATGAAAAACAAACTTAGTTGGAAGCTTCACATCGAATATATTAGAAATAAAACAGCAAAATCTTTCTAAAATAAAAGATTTAATAAAGGTTTTGTAATGTTATCCTCTCTCAATATTTGTCATATTGTTCAGAATTATGGGGAAATATAAATAAGAACTAACAGATTAGTTAAGTTATAAAATACCAGGGTTTTTAATAAAGTGGGATATGGTGAACTTATTAAACTGAAATAATACATTTTATTTATAGAAAATACTAGAAATTATGTAAAAAGCATTGAAATTAAGTTTTCCCACTGGAATTCAGAAATGATTTAAGTTGAGAGAGTAAATATAATTTGACATTAAAGTCTAGTCTAGATGCGTTTAAGTTTTCGGTGTGAAACTTAAACCTGTCACAATTAATCATTTAACTGCATTTTTAATTAAAAGAATCTCAATAATTTCAATTTGCATGATTTTTTTTTTCTGTCTCTCAACCAAAACTAAATGATAAATGTCTTGATTTTGGTGTTTTGGTCTCAACTTACTATAAATTTTATTTACAAAAACTTCATAATTCATTTTATTTGTTTTTCTCTGTTTTGTTTTGGATATTTAAAATGTCTTCCAGTTTCAGTGTTAAATGTTCATTAGAAATTAAAGTTTGTTGATCATTCAGAAAGTGTTCTTCCATTATTATGGCATTATGTTACATAAAATGGCCTCAAAACAACAATGTTATCGTTTATTGCAATAACTTCTGGGACGATTTATCGTCCAGCTAAATTAGTCGCAACAGGTGAAACTCAATTAAATGATCTCAAATTATGTTAACTGAGTCTTACATTGTTAAATTATAAACGTTTACACAATTATTAATTCAGAAATACTTTATTGATCCCAAAGGAAGTTAAATCTTGAAAATGTAGATGAATTTACCTCCAGCTGGTTCTTAAGCGAATGTTTCTATTTCCTGTTTCAGCATCAGTTCGTTCCAGCAGAGCACCCTGAAGAGTCTGGGCCTCCTGTCTGCAGGCAGCCAATCGGGTTCAGAGGACGACCTGGTCATCACCCCACTGACTTCTGGGAACTGGGGTCTGGACCAGGCGCTGGAGACGCACCTGGACATCTGCTGCATCCTGCTGCAGGTACGGGATGCTAACCCTGCTGCGTTAGTCCGATTAAAGATCAAATTAACCACCAGATAAACATCAACAATTCAAAACTAAAGATCTTCACACATATGGAGGCCTGATCTTGCCAAAACTGGCAATAAATATTGAAATAATAAGATGTTATTAATGTGCCAAGTATGGCATGCAAAAAATAATTTCCCAATTTATTTGATTACATTTTTTCAAATATATTTATTTACTGTCATATTTTATTTCATTATTTCCAGAAATGTAATACTGTTGAAAACAATTGTTAAAAATGTGAAAAATAACTTAAAGAAAAATAATAAATAAAACAATATGATTGAAAATGATAAGGAATATTTTTAAATTAATACCAATAAAAATGATAAATATTAATTTATATTTATTTAATCAAATAAGCTGGGGAAATTTTTTTTTCTTGGATTCAATATTCGGCAGATAAATTGCTTGATAGTTATTTATTGGTAATTTTGTTAGGATTAGTCCTCCATACACACAGAAGCAGACAAAAAAAATGCAACATCAAAACTGATGTGTAATACCACAAAACGTTTTTTATTATTCATGATCACCAGTTCTGTTTAATTTTGGAAAATAATTAAATGAATGAAAATGACATTAAAACAGTCCCAAACTGTAAATTTTGCAGTCAATAAATGATCATTTGTTTCCAGATGATGAAAACAAGCGACTTCAGTCTGTCTCGACGGGAGCTGCTGCAGGAGATGTCCAATCAGACGGCGGTTCTGGACAGAGTCGGCGGTCTGCTGCTGGAGAAGAGCGACAACATCACACCGCGAGACGGTCAGAGGACAAGAAATCATTCTGCTCTCTCCGTTTATTTAAACAGGACCTACTATAGTAAAATCATATTTTACATGTTTTTGTTCTTCCATTTGATTCTCTACTGATCCCAAAAACAGACCAAGCACTTGAGAAAACACACTGAGACGATTTAGGCAATAAGTTCATGTTTTTTTGGTGTCGATTCAAAAACCTTTAGATTAAATCACATTCCAGGGGCACTGCGCGGTTACCTAGCAACCTCATCTGAGCCTAGCCCGTTGCCTAGCAACCCAAGCAGAGTTCCAGCCTGTTTGGTCGACTGGTTTTATCATTGTATTCACTGGACGAGACAAATGTTTGGTTGCCAGCTTACCATCCAGTAGGGCTGGACAACATGGCTGAAAAACATTTCGTTTCGTAAGAGTCAATATCAATCAAAGTCAATATCAATAAAAGATTAATTAGTTTTTTTGTGTTAGAAATCTTGCCAACCTGCTGGCGTGACATTTATCTAGTTTTCACCCAACTCTACTGTTTTTAATTTTAAGCAGTTAGGAGGAAAAACTAACTGTAAAAGTTACTCTAGAGGTTGCTGCTAGGTAACCAAAGAGTGAGTGAGTTGCTAGGTAACCAAAGAGTCAGTGAGTTGCTAGGTAACCAAAGAGTCAGTGAGTTGCTAGGTAACCAAAGAGTGAGTGAGTTGCTAGGTAACCAAAGAGTGAGTGAGTTGCTAGGTAACCAAAGAGTCAGTGAGTCAGTTGATGCCCTCCAAGTTTTTTTTAGCTGGCTGAGAGGTTGAGCAGCTAATCCTGCGCCTACATGTCCCAGAATGCTGTGCGGTTCAATGAATATTTTATCAGATGTATCATCTATTGATGTTGATAGTGTATCTATTGCAATATATTTTATTGTTGTTTTATTGTCCAGCTCTCGATCCATAAAACACTTGCTGCATTCTTGTTGGTTGTGCAGGAGGCTCCACTTCTGCTTTTCAAAGATGCACTGTTGTATAATTTTGCATCCGTTTTCAGCCATTTTCACGTTGGTGTTAATGTTGAATTGTGGGGGGCGTGGCCAGCAGCAGATTATTTGGATTTAAAGCGATGAGACGCAGTAAAACAGCTCACAATTAAAATCTCATTATCAAAGAATAATTTTGTGCAAAAACTCTAATGAATGTGTTTTGTGTAAACCTATCTTGAGCTGTTTAAGGAGGCTCAATGGGAGACCTTAATGCTCTTCATGCTCTTGCAGTCCTCCCTAAGGCCCAGAGGTCCAGAGGCATCCTGCTGTTCTGGGAGGAGTGTGTGAACGCCAGCGGCTCTCCGTTCTACTGCAGCGTGGAAAACTTCTCCAGGACGCTGAAGAAGCGCTACACTCACAAAGTGAAGGCCAAGCTGCCTGGACAGTCAGAGAGAGGTACAAACCTGGCAAACAAACTGACCCGATGGGTTCCTGGGAACGTTTTTGTGCATTTCTTCCTGTGTTGTGGCCTCTGCAGTGTTTTCCAGACTCCTGCAGCAGCTGCAGGCCGCCTGCAGGCTGCTGCCCGGCTGCCGGCCCGTCTGCAGCCCTGAGAGGGTCACTCTGTTCCAGCTCTCCGTTTATCTGAAGCGTTGGAGCTTCCAGGATCTGGGGGAGCACATCTCCCGCCTGTCCAGAGAAGGTACAGTTTTCACTTCTAAACACTAAATAATTTAAAACGCTTCAATTTCAATTATAATACAATAGAAACAGCCTTTATTATTCTCCATAGGAGAAATTCTGGTTTAACAGAAGCATCAGGTATAAAGGTTCACACAAGAAAAATGGGTGTCAAAAACAATTTATAAAAGCAGCAGTAGTGATGCTCTGAAAATGAGGCTTTTTCAAGGTTTGGAAAGTGCTTGATTTCTCCATTTGATGTCCACGCTGCACCGTTTTGTAATAAAGTTCATTCTAATGTTTTATTTAAAACCTAAACTTGCAAAACATTAACAGTTGAAGTCAGATATCTTTAACTTCAAACACTGAGAAAAAAAGTCTCTCTTTTTATTAGGAGTATAATCAGACTAAACCTTTCTTGTTTTTAGTGAGTCAGAATGACCAGAATTATTCCTGTTTGCTAAACGCTAGAAAACTTTTTTTGTAGAGATTTTAGTTTGTAGCTTTCTTTCTATTTTGTGTTTAAACATTTAATTTGTTCAGCCCTTTAACCAGCTCAGCGAATGTTCTGGAGCTCCATTTGGGTTGCTAGGTAACAGGGCTAGGCTGGCTGGGGTTGCTAGGTAACAGCGTAGTGCCCATGGAATGTTTTCCAGAAACCAAAAATATTAACTTATTGCCAACGAGACGGTTTGATTCTTTTTTTAAAGCTTTTTGGCTGTTTTTATAAGCAGTAGAAACCTGAAAAGAAGTATAAAAAAAAACCCTGAAAATGTGAATTTTGCATAATGATCCATTTTAAATCGGAATAAACTTTTCTTGTTTTGGGTTGGTTTGGAATAATTTTGGGAATTGTTTTTCTTAAAAGCCAGAAAACTTGATGAGAAAATGTTTCCATGCCTTTCTCTGTATTTTGTGTTTTAAGTATTTAATCTCAGCAGAAAAGTCATTGATTGATAACACCATTTGTTTGGATTGCTTCAGAGTAATGAATATTTATTTTTCCTAACGGCTCAATGATTTCTTCATCTTATAAATTAAGGGGTTTCTTTTTAAATTGGTGTGTTGTTCTCTGGCCAGTTTAAACATTTTGAAATCTAAATTTTGTTATATTTTAGTTCATCTTGTGTATCTGAATGTAGAATACCATTACAAGACTTATTGATAGCAATGAATAATTCAAACTCAAAATGGAAATCAAGTGTTGCTGTAACTCATCATATCATATAATAGTGAATTGAAACTGTATTTTTTTCAATTCATTAAAGTGTGGTGCTTTAAAAGTTTGAAGAAATTCCTTGAAAATTCTTGAAAAGTGAATTTTACTGAGAGAAAAATGAATAAAATAGAATAAAACATCTTATTTCTTTTCTGCTCAGCTGATTCACCTAGCTTCACATTTAGCTTGTTTTTATTTTTATTTTTTTTTTAGCTCATCTGTTTAATTTGGTGTTTTTAGAGTACATCCTGTCGGCACTGAACAGCCCCAAACGGAGGAGGTGTTTACGCAAGCTGAGGGGGCGGGGCCTATCGGAGCTCCTCCCACTGCAGAGCACGCTGCAGACTATCGCCGCCCTGCTGGTGGACTCCAACCATAAAGTCTGCAAAGCTGCAGCCAGCTGCATCAGCAGAGCCGCAGGCTGCAAGGCCTTCAGGAGCAAGGTGGGCCCAGCGGTTCTGAAGAACCGGACCGGTTCACTTTTTCTGTTTTTATAGACTTAATCTGTTCAGTTTTAAGGATCCCAACTTTATATTTGTGTATTTACTTTCACATGTATTTTTGCAAAATGCTTAAAGTAAAAACATTTTAAAATAAAATGGCCATTTTAAATTGGCCAGAGAAATATTGCATGAGGTTTCTAAATAATTTATTTACCTTTTATTTAAATATTTAATTTTCTATTTTTTCTTACCCTTTTCTAAAAATAATTTTGGAAATTAACAAATTTGTAATTTTTTTTAATTTTATCACAAATATATTTAGCTGTTATTGTGTCTTATCATTTAAGTTTTACCTATTTTTTCTATCAGTCTCTAAAACTAGATTTGGAAATTAAAATTATTTTAATCTTTTTAGTTCTATTTGAATTTTTTATCAGAAATAGTTAGCTGTTTACTGTCTGTACCTGTTTAGTTTTTTTGGGGGCGGGGGTTTACTGTCATTTCGTTGAATTTATAAGCTTTACCAAAGTTTATTTTATTAATTTCTCAAAACAGCTTTGGAAATGTTTAATTTTAAAATTTTCCTTGAATTAAAAACATTTATTTTGACTCAAAGTTCTGTTCTGAAACTGATGAAGTTCTAAATAAAATCGATAAACTGATTAATGAAAACTTCATCAGATTCAGGTAAACTTCCCATTAATCCCAGTTTAATCCCAGTTAATCCCTTTTTGTGTGTTTTTCTTGTTTTTGCTCCAGTCGGTGGTTTTCTACACAGAGAGCCTGAAAAGTTCTGATGTTCTGATCCAGACGGGTTCCTGTCTGGCTCTGAAATGCCTTCGGGTGAGCAGAGAAGAATCAAATGAACAGTTCTTTTTTTCCAGTCCTTTCTGACTTTGTTGCGTTTCAGGCGACGGAGAGCGTGGAGCAGATCGCGGATCTGTGCAGGTCGGCAGACGAAGATCTTCGTGGCGTCGCCAAGGAAACCGTTTTATCGTTTGGTAACAACCTGATCGATAATCGTTCTTCACCCGAACTCTTTTTAAAGGTTTTTGACGTTTCGTGATGCGTTTTTTTCCTTTCAGGTAAGAAAGGATTCGAAGCGTTCCAGAGGATGGAGCAGATGTTTGCGGACATGCAGGATGAAGCGTATCAGAACCTGGAGACGGAAATCACCATTTTATAAAAGTTCAGAGACAAACTTTACCAAAAACCAGCAGCGGAAAAGATCCGACGTTTTCCTGCAGGACTTTGAGCAGAACTTGAATTTATTATTTTTATTTTTTGGTCAGAATATTATTTTAAGAGACGCTCTGTTGCAGAAACATTTATTTAACCTGAAAAATGCAGCTTTATGATGGCTGGGACTCTTTCAAGTTGGAGAAAAATGATTTATTTTCATCATAATTGATGTTTTTTAGTTTGATAAGATGCATAATGAGTAAAAATAAATATTTGGTGCTTATGAAGCCCAGAAGGACTGAATAAATCCAGAGTGATCCCAAAACGAGTCGACCTGCTTCAGAAGTTTAACCGTTATTGAATGAAAAATAAAATTATTAGAACTGAAGAAATTCACAAACTAATTTAGTTGGATTTAGTACAAACAGAAACTGAAATGGAATTAAATATTTAGATGTTAAATTGTATATAAAAAAAATAAAGGTACTAATCATGAATTGAGGACAATTTAAGAAAAATATTAAGTAATGAAAATATCAGTCGTTCTGGCCACATTTATTTGATCAGTTTTTTTCAGAGCTGCCCTGAACGGTTTCAATTTTCTTTTTAAATATTCATGGATTTTAGAAAATAAAAATAAAAAATGAAACTAATCTAAACATTTCAGGGATAAAACTGGATTGTTGCTCTTTAAATGACCTCTTTATATATCTATATATATCTGCAGATATATATATATATCTACATATATGTACATGTAGATAAATATATATATCTATAGATAGGTCTATATATACATCTATAGACAGGTCTCTCTATATATAGATCTATCTATACACATATAGATAGATCTATATAGAGATTTTGACCTTAAAATTTCCTAAAAAAGCATTTTTCTAAATCTTCATGTGTTAGAATATTTATTTATTTTTATTTACAAGTTTTTTTGTTGTTTTTTTTGTGAACTTTTTCAAAATTTCAATTTAAACAAAATTTAAAACGATTTTAAATCCAAATAATACTGACTTTATTCCACTCCTTCAACCTACTATTTCACTATTTTTTTAAATATTGAAAAAACTTAAATTTTAAATTCACAAACTGCTAGCCTGATAATATTCATTAGCCTTCCTCTGGAAAGATAAAAATTTTTACATAATGCAAAGTAATGTAAATGATCGGTATCATTAAAATACTGATCATTTATTTTGGATTTTAGAAAATCTCCAAAGATTTCAGGAATATCTTTAATTATTGTAGACACAGTGCTGCCCTCTGGTGGCTCAACCAGCAAACTGTGCTCCAGTTTGCTCAAACTGAATTCTCTAAAAAAAAAAAAAAAAAAAATTCAGCTTTTCAAATTAAAAAAGTCCCATTTTTTCCTAACAAATTTCTGAGCCGAATATCAAATGTTCTAGAAAGAGCAAATTTTTCTAGATAATTTACAGTTTGAAAATTATCCAGAAAAGTCCAAAATTGGCTAGATAAAATTTTCTAGGATATTTAATAAGTTTCAAAGGTAAATTTTTTATTTTAAATTTCCAGTTTTTCTAGTAAATTTTTGTAACAATTTCACCTTAAACTCAAATTTACTAGTTTTTTTGTGTGTGTGTGTGTCAGAGATTGTAACGGCCGCAGCGCTTCGTGGTACCACCGGGTTGAACAGAAACATGCGGCGGCGCCGGTCCAGGTTGAACACAGAGGAAACTTTATTTAAATTAAAACGATCCTGTTGCACATTCTGCGCTGCAGCAGGCGACTCTCTCTCTCCCCGCAGGAACGAACAGCGAAACACCTGGAGAAACGAGTCGTCTGCAGGTGAGGGTCTCACTTCCTGTATTGCTTACGGTTGATAAAAATGGCCGACTGTTTCCGCTTTCACACGTCAAAATGAAACAAAAAAAACTCACAGCATTTTGATTTCTGTTGGAAAGTTTCAGCATTTTGTTCAAAATTCATTAACGTCTGTGAGAATGTTTTAAAACCAGCAAACCATGCACAGGAAAGAACAGAAACAAAAAAAACTAAACGGGGTCAAAGGTGAACCGGGAGGAAGCTCAGCATGTATCTGATGGACAGGAAGTGGCTCCAGGCGGTGATTGTCCGGTCGGTGTGCAGAGTTTCACTGGATCCCTTTGATTCCTCCTCTTCTTGCAGCGTGGCAGTATCATGCTGCGGGCCGCCGCCGCCTAGGTCCCTATGATGGCGGGGTCGTGTGCGGCGGCGGGCAGCGCAGCGTCCTGGCAGTGGTACAGGAAGCAGTTCCCCCAGCAGCTGTAGCAGATGAGGAAGAGCGCGGCGAGGAAGACGAGGGCGCAGATGGTGCAGGGTTTCCTCTCCAGCAGGAAGCTGAGCAGGTAGAAGCCCATGAACATGGAGTGGTTGAACCACAGCGCCGGGTTCAGCGGCTTCGGGATCAGCAGCACCGGCAGCAGCCACTGGAGGCAGTACATCGTCACCGCAGGGGGAGGGACGGGGTCAGAGGTCAGAGCGGAGGGCGATGAAGAGGCGGTTCTAGCCAACAGAACCGGGATGAAGGACGAGAGCGAAGCTGCTGGAGGTTTCTGTCGTCAGGTCATTCCTGGAAGAAAAGAGCATAAATTAAAGCAAAGTGACGGAAAATTAACATCCACAATAAAAACATTTCATTGATTTAAATATCTGAAATACTGCCTGATTATCTAAATTAATCAATACTACACCGGCAGTTAAAACCTGTACAACAAGGCTTTTAATATCTGAATTTATTTTGTATTTTTATTATATCATTTTGTCTCAATAAATTTGGTTTACTTTTTTGTCTCATTTATAATATTCCTTAAATGTAAATTGGCCTGTCGCAATGAGCAATAAATCAATATTCGCATGATAAATTAAAACGAGATCAACAATTTCCATTTGCATGATTATTTGTTTCTTTCTTTCTACCAAAAACTGGATGATAAAAGTTTTCAGTTTGGCGCTTTGGTCTCAACTAAATGTTTTTCTGAAAGATAATTTGTTTACAGAACCTTTATAATTTGTTTCGTTTATTTTATTTATTCAAAACGTCTTCCAGTTCCAGTGTTAAATGTTCATTAAAATTCAAAGTTTATTGATCTTTGATAATATCTTCTTGGGTTATTGTTTTTCTATTACGTGAAAACAATATTATTGTTTATTGCAATAGTTTCTGGGATAATTCATCAAACAGATAACTTTGTTATGGCGACGGGACGAAATCTGAAGCGATTTATAACATTTAAAAAAGCTAAACAACTTATTATATCCACAGTTTTACTCTACTGTGTTATTGTTTAATTTTTAAACAGTTCTGAGGCACTGTGATAAAAAAAAACTGCTGCAAATTACACCTGGGGTTGTTGCTAGCCAACCACAGAATTAGTGAGTTGCTAGGCAACCAGAGAGAGTAAGTTAGTTGATTCCACCAAACTTTGCTCAGCCGGCAGTGAGAGGTTGAGCATCAGCCCCAAATAAAACTATGTCCTTCAGTAGAAAGCAGCTGGGCTAGTTTGACCCGATTTGACCTTGTATGCATGTCACTGCAACACTACTACTGATCTATAAAGCTTGAGTAAATAGATGTGTTTAAATGAAGAGTATCAGTTTAATAACACACAATGTGGCAGTTATGACTAATTATGTCTACACCCTTTTCCATTTATTCATATTTACTCATGACCACTCAAAGTTTAACTTAACTTTTGCTTTTAGTTCCCTCTTCAGTAACCAGGTTACAACAAAATGATCAAAAACTAACGCAAAAATGCAAAAATCAAGAATTAATTTTTTTTCCAGCAGATCTATAAAGCAAGTTTCTATAGCCATAAATCGTCAAAATGATTTTCAGAAAAGTAATACAATTTGCGTTATTGAAATACTGCAAATTTATTGCCATCTCAAAATTCTGACTTAATAATCAGAAACGTTCATTCTTTATATAAATAATTTACCTACCCTAACCCTAACCCATAAGTTAAATCAAAGGATTGTGCTCTTATCTCAAACTAATCTCTAAAATGTACACTCAATATCTCACTTTTATCTAAATTTCAAAGTTCTGACTCAGCCCCCATCCAGCTGCTGCCATTTTAAACCAGATTAAGGAGCTTTAACTTAACGACATGAACAGTCTCAGCCGGTAAAATGTCTGTTTTCAGCAGGAAAACAAAGACACTGCTGGCTGATTTATTTCTGGCAGAAGCAGCTGTTAGCTCTTCCCTGTCTGCCACATGACCAGACAGCATTAAATATCGCCTGTTGGTTGGATCCAAACCCGGCCTGACTTCACTACCTAGTTATTTGGGTTACAGAGACTCTCATTGTGTCAGCTGGGGTCACAAAGCCAAAGGAAATTAAAGTTACACGTCTTATTTACCTCTTTATAAAGGTTTAGATAAACTCCTAGCTTGATTAAAGCAATCCTCTACGTTTCACTTAAAGGAGGAAGCATCTAAAACACAACCAGTCTAAATAAACTGCGACATAAAATTTCAGGTAGTTTAATATCAAAGTCTAAGGTTCAGTTTCTGGTTAGGTGAATTTATGGACTCTTATTACTGATTATCACCAACTCTTAGCTATAACGCTACTTACCAAAATACAACACGTTAAAATATCTAACGCCTGTTCAGAAACCAACTGTGAACTAAATACAGTGGTTGGTTTCAGTTATTGTTTAAATTTGGTGATGTTTAACCACGATCCGAGGCCTTTAACGCTTGGAATAAAACCCGAAACAACAGCATGATGGAAAGCTAACAACAAGCTAACACAGATTCATAAATGCTTTCCCGAACAAACACAAGAGAAAACCTCCATAACACCACGTAAACATGACACGATGAGAGTTGGAAAAATAACATGAGCAAACCTGACATCGGTAGGGTTCATTCTCAGCAAATGGAAACCTCTCGTATTTCACTCTAACGGCTGCTGGACTGCGTATGTAGCAACGGCTAACTAGCTGCCAACGGATTTAGTAGATCTTCTTCTTCTTCTTCTTCTGCTTCTTCTTCCTCGTCATCGTCTTTTCCCCTCTTCTTCTCTTGCCAAAGGCAGTTGCCAAACAAACTTGCCGCCACCTACTGGCCTAGAGCCTGAAACAAGCCCTTGACTATAAAGTACAATCTCCTGATTATAATCGAGCAGATATTAACCAGATGTAGCTTAAAGTCCCCTGTTTTTATCACTTTGTTTAGTTCTTCATATGGAAGTGTTTAACTATTACAGCGAGCAAGGACACAAATAAAAGAGCAGAATCTTGTTAAGATGAGAAATTTGTCGTTTCATCGACATACAAAACTTGTTAAAATTAGAAGATATTGATCACTACTTCAAAATTTGGTAAAGTGCAATGCTGCCAGCTAACGGACTGGAGTGTAATAACAGTTGCAGATGAAACAAATGAAAAACTAAAAATACTATTTGCACCCAATTGATTTTCTTTGAAGGAAAATAAGAAGCAAGCTATTCTTGAATGTTTTCCTCTGAAGTCTTGCTGCTTCTGTTTGGTATTATTGATCGCATTCATTATTCATTATGCTGCTTAGTAAAATGGCTAAGGGCATAGCAGAATATGAAACATATGAAAAACATACTTTTATTTGTGAGTTATCCCAACTTTGTGTCGGTCTGTGTCTGTAAATCCCAATAAAATACAAACATATTTGTAATTATTATTGTATTATTGTAATTATACTTTAGAATCAGCAAAACTCCAACTGTTAATAAAGTTGATTTAAAAATCAAAGAAGCTTTTATTATTATTATTATTATTATTATTATTATTATTATTATTATTATTATTATTATTATTATTATTATTTATGTTGTATCATGTACTAAATAGATCACATAAAAACAAAATAATATGTATGTTTCAACTTGTAGTTTTTTACACTTTTACTGGTGATGAACAGGAGAATGACTGGCAATCAAAATGATCAATTTAACATATTAAGAAACTAAAATGACAAATAAATAAAAACGAAATGTTTAGTAAAAGAAACATTTGTTGCTACAACTTGCACCTTTAATCCCATAAACTGCAAACATCAGCAAAAATACACAGTCAGAATAAAACTAGCAAGAGAAAACAGCAATATAAATTATATATAGTGTGTTTTAAACATCAAAAATCAAGTCCAGTGGTTTAGTGTATTTTGCTGCTGCTCTTAAAGCTACATGCTAGCTTGTTGTCACTTAGTGGTAGTCAAAATCATCAATATGGCCGCCAGAGCTAAGAGTAGTGCTCTCAAGATGGCCGCCAGAGCTGAGAGTAGTGCTCTCAAGATGGCCGCCAGAGCTGAGAGTAGTGCTCTCAAGATGGCCGCCAGAGCTGAGAGTAGTGCTCTCAAGATGGCCGCCAGAGCTGAGAGTAGTGCTCTCAAGATGACTGCCTGAGCTGAGAGTAGTGCTCTCAAGATGGCCGCCAGTGCTGAGCGTAGTGCTCTCAACATGGCTGACCTTCACTACAGGTTCAAACTGCTCTTACTTCATAAAAACCTCACTGATCCCATTTATCTGACAAAATACAGCCAGTATACTGATATGAAGATAAATATGAAAATGATAAGCAGTATCTGCTGAATGGAGAGTTTAAATAATTAGAAACAACATAAACATGAGATTTAAGGCCATGACAGTTTGATAAAGGGTCTGTTTTTATCTTCAAGGACTTGAGAAACCAGTTTTGACTTAATGTGACCAAAATAGCAGAACTGCACAAACATTTTAAAAACTGCATCATTTCTTTCTATTTTCCTTCCAAATCAGCTAAAGTATTTTAAAAAAAGTCAGGGTGAAGTTTTTATTCAGTACTTCTGAAGGTTTGCATTTTGAATGCTCTTCACACATCATACCATTTGCTCCAAAAGCTACCCCTGAAACAAATCTACAGCCCATAATAATTCATATCCATGTTAGTATTAGATTTTTAATTATTTTCAGCAGGCATCTAACAACAGGCGAAACAAACAAAAATACAATTTTGTTTTATGTACTATCATTTATACCATTTTTCAGCAATCTAATCCTTCTCTTAATTGCTGTTTGAGTTTTCAATTTAATTTATAATTTTTTTCTTTGGCTATTTTGACAAATTGTCTTTGCAATCCTTTCAAATTCAAGATTATTCTGGCTCCAGAGCCAGAATATTACTTCCAATCAAAAGAAAAATGTTTGTAAAATAAAAACATTAGCCTGAATCTGGTTGCTACAAATCTGATACAAATGTTCCATAAATGTTGCAGTAATAATCTCTAAATAATGTCACTTAATCTCTTGCTAAGCTATGCAGACACTCGGTCTGTGCCAATGAGGAACTACTCACATCAGCATGTTGAATGTTTGAATTCAATGTTTGAGTCGGGTGACTCAGGAGGAAAATTGGATGTATTTTTGAATAAATAATCTTGTAATTAATAACACACAAACTTCAAATACATGAATGGACTTAATGTTTTAATAGATGTTCTCTGTTAATGGATTTAAAAACGCAGCCAAATTCTAAACTGAAATTTTGAACAACCTAAATAAAGTTTGGATTAGTACTGATCAGGACCGCTACCTTATTTAGTGACGTTTGATTCAGAATTGCATGCACAATTAATTTTTGATATCCAGATTGATATCAGTGCCTAAGAAATTGCATTTCAAAAAAGTGATCCTTCAAGGGCAAAACCCATCGGCTGAATAAAACATATATCTATTCATACATTTTAGACACAATGACCAACAATGACGCCATTTACATTCTGGTACGCTACAGTATAACATTTGCTTTGGTCCTACAACTGACGTGGGACTGGAAACAAACCAAATAACGTACCAAACTGCACCGACCTGTGCTGCATCTATACGGTACCATTTGCAAAATTACAGTCAAAAATAATGAGAAATAATTTATTCTGTAATAGGAAACAAAATGAGGGCTCTTTTCTCAAAGTCATATTTTAAGCATCTTATTCATTCATTTTTAAATGTTACAGTTTCAAACAAAATATTTAGTTAGCAAGTTAGGTTTTTAGCATCAATCTAAATGTTTCCTTAGCAAACTAAATATTTAGCTAACGTGCTAATTCACTTCAAACACCTGTTGTTTTAAGCTGAATTGTCGTACATGTGAAGAGGAAAATGAATGCAGAGGTGACATGAGCTACAATCCAAGCCAATCAGTTTCACCATCAGGAGTTTATTTAGCTTTAAAAGACTACAAGACTTTCCTTTTGGTAACTTTTGCATATTAGCTGAATATTTAACTCTGAACTAAATATTTAGCTAAGGACAAAATATTTCATTTGTAAACTAAATAGCCTGGTAGCAAAATATCTAGTGTACAATTAGCTTAACTAAATATTTAGCTTGAAGCTAAATATGTGGCTTGCTAATTAAATATTTAGTTATCAAGCTAAATATTTAGCCACAACCTAAGTAGTTTACAAAGTATTTAATCTCCTAGCTAAATATTTAACTTCCAAACTAAATATTTAGCTCATCAACTAAATTTGACGTTAAATATGTAGCTTGCTAAATATTTAGCTTTGAGGCTAAATTTTAGCCTCAAAGCTAAATATAATATATAATATATGAATACATAATATATGAAGCTAAATTTTAGTTAGCTATATTTAGCTAACTAAAATGTAGTTAAATATTTAGTTTATTTAACTAAATATTTAGCCAGAAGCCAAATATTTTTGCTTGTAGCTAAATGTTTAGTTTACAGACTAAATATTTATGTCACTATCTAAATAGTTAGCTTCCAAGCTATTTAGCCTATTACCTACATATTTAGCTTGAAGATAAGTATGTATTTTCGGAGCGAAGTGTTTACTTTATAAACGAAATATTTACCTTGCTATTTAAATATTTAGCTTGCTAATATTTTCTTTGAAACTGTTCATTTTATGATTAGTGAATAACGGGTGATTTATTTCATTTTTTATGTTCTGACAGGCCAAATCCCAAAATACCGCTATTCATTTTTGACTGTTACTTTACAAACAGCTCCACAGGATGGCTTTGCTTGATTTCAGCCACCACAGCAGTCGCCCCCTGCTGGCCGGCGGTATAAAGCACAGTGGCTTTAATGTTGGCACTGAGGCGATATTAGTGATATTACCAAATGAGATAAAATGACCACTGTGGCTCAACTGTAATGAAGAGTTAGGCATTACATTTCTAATCTGAGATGTAAAAATAACTGCAACGTGTCCCGGCTGAGTTCAAATGATATAAACCCAAAACTTGAACTAAAGTTTGGTGACTCAACCTGGACGTTACAGCTACAGTACATATATATGTACACATATATATATTCATGCTTTTGGACCAGAATGTTGCCCATGTGTCACAGCCTCAACAGTAGGTCAGGAGAAAACTAAAGCAACCATTCCAGCACTATTTATAAAAGCACATCAGGCTAACAGACCACAAGTAAAGCTTCATGTAAAGTGTTGCACAGCAAACAGTAAAGTTCTTCAGCAGGTAAAACCACTACTAAAAGCAAAAATAGTGATATTCCAGTCTCTGTGTGTGGCTAAGTTCAACATGATGCAGCATCTCAGAGGTCGTCCTTCCAAAATGAATCAGTAAAGTGCCAAACTTTTCTTTCACAGTTAATATAGGTGAAACTTGCTGTTCTGGACTCGGGAGAAGTCACTGGTGTCAGACTTGAAGAGACGTTCCTGCTGGTGAAAGCGATGCTTGGCTAGCAGCAAATATTTTACTCTCAGTGTAACATTCATTTCAGTAGTAAAATCACTGTAATAAAACAACATACAGCAGAATTACAACGTAACAGTGGATCTAAAAGTCTGCAGCCGCTTGTTAAAATGCCAGAAGTTTGACGTAAAAGTGAGATTTAATTCACTTGATCAGTTAGAAACTTTTCATGCCTTTAATGTGACGCACAATTCAAATGACTCATCTTGGTGTTGCAGTTTCTGCCCTTTGATTAGGCCTTTCTAAGACTTTGAGTTTAGTCTGACAAAATCGTTGTGGATCTCTGGTGTTATTGCACACACAATGTCAAACAGCAATATATCGGACATTAGCACACAGAACCTTATTTCTGGTTAGTCTGACTGCATGGAATCGTGGGAGTTTTGGACAGAAACATACTAAATACTGGAAAGTTTTATTGAAAGTGCGCAAACGTTTTAGAACTGAATTTGAGTCACATTAAAGCCGAAGAAAGTTTTTAAAATTATTTGAAACAATCTGGCATTTGAACAGGAGTGTGTTTGTTTTCTGTATCACTACAGCAACAGCTTTTCAGTCAGTTTGCTGTTTTAAACTGTAACAACAATGATCCATACAATACACATAACAGCGCTTTAGAGCCTTTTTAAACAAAAATAGACAGAAGTAATTTTTTTTTTCTCTAAAATCTCTAAAAATTTTACATTAAGATCAGAACATTTCTAGAAAGAATGAGAAATATTTGAGTTTCAGAAGTTGAAATATTTTTACTTTTGAAACTCAGAAATTTTCACGTTTTTTTCCAGAAAATTTCTGAGGTTAATTTAAACATTTCTGAGTTTTTTCCAAACAAATTTTCAATTTTTCAAATCTTTTGTCAAATCTTTTGACTATTCTAGAAAATTTCTGAGTTTTTTGGTGAAGATTTCCTCTTTTTCTGGCCCTAAGACGCCGTCGTAGACACAGGTACATTCTGTTGCAGGTAATCAAACATTTGAGCTGCTAAAGCTACTAAAGCTTGCAGGTGGAGAGGTGATTGGTCGCGAACTGTGAAATTGTTTCGTGCAGCTTCAGTCTGGAGAGCTGAGAGCTTAAGGCACACCAAACAGAAGGGCTCTGATGTCATCTGGATAAATTCGCAGCGATTGATGAAGCTTCAATGTTTGATTTTGACCTCAGTGACTCCTCCAATTACAACCCTCATTATCCTAGTCGCGGCTACTCTTCTCCCCTCTGTCATCACAGTGATCTTTCTTTAGACTCTTCTAATAAAATAAATCTCCTCTTCCTCAATCAGAGATGTGTGTCCTGCTCCTCTTCATCATCCTCAGTTGCTGCCTGGTTGACGAACGCCTGCAAAATAAAGACGAGAGATTGAACTGAAAATCAGTTGGAAGCATCCTGATTGCTGTTTGCAACATAAATGCAGTAGTAGAGGTCAATACTAATTGATCTATGATCCAGTATGTCTGGATTTTCTGCAGAAATGTATCTATTTTAATTTTAAAATGTCTCACTTGAGGTTTTCTGCCAACTTTATGGTGTTCTCTTATACCCGCAATTTATGGTCTAGTTCTAATGCAAATACCTTCTTACACTAGAATTAAGACAAAACTAACAAACAAATAACTTTTCAGCACAATATAACAGCTTGTTTTAAGTAAAGGATTCATTAATATTGATGAAAAAGTACTGGTTCCACTGCTTATTTGCATGAGGACAAGTGTCAAATATAAATGCTGAGCTCTACAACATTTATAGCTAATTCGCTTTACACATCCCCAAATGGGCCTCTGAAAACAAAAACATCCAGATTATTTGTGGAGAGCATTGGGCTCAGTGTTTAATTTAATAAAACTAAAAATTAAAAATCTGAATTTTCTTCAACCAGTTCTATTTCATGTTTATGTCTTGTCGCTTTATTAATTTAATGATTAAAATATATTTTTGAGATTTCAAATTGGCAGACTAGACCCAAAAGTATCATGTTTTCCTCTCTTTTCTTTCATAAAAGTAACAGACATTAGATAGAAAAATAGACATAAGTAGTTAAAAATAGTCTAAATCGATCATCCAATCACCTGCCAGCGACTGCTGTCGTCCCCGCCCCCTCTCCCCGCCCCCGTGAGCCCATTGGTGCTCGGCTTCTTCTCCCGCATCTCAGCCTGGCTGTCATTGGTCACATCCAAGGTGGGGTTGTCGTGGTAACCGTTCTCCACAGAGTGAAGCTCCTCTGCAGGAAACTACCAGAATAAGGCAGATTTACTTGATACAGCAGATATTTCTGACTCAACTGAGAGCTTTTATCACATTTCAGTCTTTGTCTGGTCTAAAAACAGAGGAAAGAAAATACAATAAAACTCCAAAAATAAGCCAGAAAGGTCAGATTTTATTATCCTGAGCCTTTAAACTGAAGCAAGTAAAGTTGAAGATTGGTTTTTAATGTCTTTATTTAATTGTTCCATCACTAAAAATCATAAAAATCCAACAGATTTAGTCTCTGATCTCACTGGTCTCATTCCAGATATATAATATGAATATTTAAAATAATTTATGCAGCTACTTAAAACCACATTCTTGGCCTACCATGCTCTTCATTCCCGGCAGCCGCCTCTGCCAGCAGATGTAGATGAAGCCGGACGTGATGATGACCATGCAGATGGAGCCGATGATGACCAGAACCACGAAGAGTTTTCCGTAGTCGCTGCGGGTCTTACTGGGCCGAGACTGGCAGCTGGATGCTGCGCTGTAGTTCTGGATCCCCATCTGACAAACGAGTCAGAGAACGTTTTATTATCCCGCAGAATTCAAATGAAACAAATATCAACACACCAGACAGTGGGAGAAATCAGTTGTACCATTTTTACAAAAAGAAAACTAGAAACTGTTATGTTTTATTTGCAGAACTTTGATCAGCAACACATCGTTTTTAATTAAAGGTGACCTATTTTACTTCCTTGTACAGGATATTATAGGTCTATGGTCTATTCAAAACATGCTCATTGCATTTTTTACAAAATAATTCCTATGATGAGATTTTAATCTGCTCAGGTCGATCCATTTTCAGCTGTTTTTGGGCATCTTCTCACTTTAAATCCAAATAATCTGCTGCTGCCAAACTCAGCGTTTAGACACGCATGTGAAAACGGATGCCAACAGAAGCGCAATTATACAACTGTACATGTTTGAAAAGCAGAAGTGAAGCCTTCTGCACAAACAACAAGAATGCAGCAAGTGGTTTCTGGATGGTGAGTCAATAACAAAACACTTGCATTTTCCAGCAGCCATTGTACAGCGCCTACAGCGGTAAAACCAGCTGACCTAACGAGCTGGAGCTCCACTTGAGTTGCTAGGTAACGGGTTGAGCTCCACTTGAGTTGCTAGGTAACGGGTTGAGCTCAACTGGGGTTGCTAGGTAACAGCGCAGTGAGTATTAATTGTGACTAAACAACCGGGAGGGTTTTGAAATGGTTCGTTTTCCAGACACCAAAAAAGGCCCATTGGTTTTTTTTTAAAAGCCCAGAGCTTAGACTGTTTTTAGAAGCAGATGAAACCCAAATGGAAGAACAAAAACATGCAGAACGAGATATTTGCATAATAGCTGTCCATTAAATGTCACTGTAAGGACATCTAGCTTAATACAAACAAAAAGGGCAATCTAAAAACTGACTGCAGAGTATATCAGTTGATTTTGAAAAAGTGAAAACCAGTCAGAGCAAAACAGCTTTGAAAAATTACAAGAAACTCTGCTTGCAAAGACAAGGAACAAACCAAAGCTGTGAATTTATTTTTTACCAGATAAAAAACCTGTAAGTTCACCTTATCAAGGCCTTTCTTGATCTCTCCCAACATGTCCAGCACCTCCTGAGTAGCAATGACTCCTGAAAGACATCAGGTGACGATCAGCAGCGTTTAGAGTCAACGTGTCTGAATGCTTCAAGGCCCGACGTACTTCATACAAACTGAACAAAATCAGTTCTCACTGACATAAGTATGCGATGTCTGGCTAAAAACTCACAAATTTAAAAGAAGAATTTTACATAAAAACGAGAAAATGATGGATCATCCTGATCCTCGTCTTCATGAATGTATTCAGTTGTTGCTTTTTATGGTGTCATCAGACGACCTTACGTTTATTTGGGTCACTGAACATATTCACAAATAATAAGTGGCGTTCAAGGAGCCAAATACTAGATGCTGTAAATGTATACAGTTTCAACATATTTTAGTGTCCTAAGTCATAAATAGCCGTTTCTGCGTGACTTTAAAACATGTCGTAAAAGTAGCAATTTGTGTCCATATCAGGTTTTAGGATCTGTAGGTGATACAAAATGTTTAACTGTATCACTTCAACAGTGAGGAATTATTTACCTTTGTACAATTTTTCATTAGAGAACTTCTCTAAGACTGATGAATGGTTAAAAATTCATAGACAGAAATTATAGTGCCAGTTTTTACAGAAGAGGCCGCCTGCAGAAAAGTGTAGCGATAGCTCTGTGACTGTTTGTCTAAAAGCAAAACAGAGGATGCAGGGAAGGAGGATGTCCCCTATGGAAGACCAGAATGGACACAAATGCATTTGTGTTTGTGATTTTCAGCATTCAGGAGGTTGTCTTACACTGGCGTAAAAAAACTGAATTTTGGTTGGATTTTTGCCACATTTTATAGAGTCCTAAGTCAGTTTTGTGTAAATTTTTAGCCAGGGGTATAGTAAAAGTGCTAATTTCCGTCTTTTCTGGCCTTCCATACAAATGTACCATAACAATGTGGCTGCGTGTCGATGGTTCGGCTACGGATGAAGTACGAAGGGCCGTTAGGCTTCAGGTGAGCCGATCTTCTGTGAGGCTCGAATGTATGTACCATGTGCAGATGCAACGTTCATCAGCAGCTGGTGTTGCTGGTGCGTCGGCTTGCTGAGGTAAAGTACCCATGATCCCTCAGGGCTGTTCATTCTGCGTGCAAACTCCCGCTCCATGATCTTCAGCAGCTGGACGCCGCCGCAGACACGAAACTCCTCCTGTCTCACAAACAAAACGCGTTTTCCACCTGGAAACTCAAACTGATGAAAAGTGATGCTTTTCTGAAATCCATCGCGTTACTACGGCGACTGCTGGTTCACTGCAGCGGCGCTTTTGATGCTTCCATGGCAACCGACGCAATAGTGAGGATCACTAATCTATTTCTGACACAAAAACATATCTTGCTGAAATGTTACTTGTTAGTTTTGTCTTAATTAAAGTGTATTTCAAAAAGATTAAGTTTACAGAAAGATTTTGTGTTTTTACAGCGTAGCTATGTGAATAAACGAGCCAAATGCTGTTGGAACTACAGCATGCTCTGCTACGTTTGTGTTAATAAGAGCCATGAATGCACTCAGTCCAGCTACAAACAAAAAGAGAACTTAAAATCTGTGGTAAATATCATCTTCTGAAAATCTGTTGTCAATAAAGAATCTGATTTTATATCTGCATTTTAGGTTTTGAAATAAGGAATAACATAAAACCTTTTAGAGCATAAGTACAACATGTTTTTAGCTGAAATTTATGGAGAAATAAAAAGAAAAAAACTAACAGTTTCCAACTTGAAGACAAAAAAATAGATCTAAACTCATCACGAGTATTTTTAGTGTAAATCCGAAAGAAAATCAGTTTATTACATAAAAATTCTCAGCTAAATCCAGTATTTGTTAGTACATTCGTATTTATAACATTAGTTGATACTTTTTTCTTTTTAAGCCAGTATCATGTAAAATCCACTTTTTTAGCTTTACATCATGTTTTTTATGTTTTTCCCTAATCAAAAACATTCTTGGAGTATTTCATTCTTTCTCGCCTGTTTGAGAAATCCTTTAATCTCCATGGCAACCATTTAGCTGAGCATAACGCCTGGGTGGCTCTAGCTCCGCCTTCAAGGTGCAGCTCCTCCCCCACTCAGCTCCTTCAGACTAGCCAGCAGCAATTAGCAAACAGCTGCTGGTCTCATTATAGGAGTAACGTCTCGGTGGTAAAAACGTTGAAGGGTGAATAGAGGAGCCATGATGGGACGACTTCCTGAAAGCGGAGCTTCAGAAAGAGCAGGAGGCCCAATTTCAAAGCATAAAATCAGGGAGAAAAAACATTTTCAAGTCATATTTGATAAATGTAGTATTTTTATAACAACTAAAGGTAACATAGTTACTTGATTGTGCCATAAAATGGCACCATGTACCTGGAAAACATGTAACACTGCCCTCCAAGAGCTGATGCGTTTTCCGCAGGTTTCCAGATCATTGATCAGTACCAAACCTGGATGATTTTGGATTTTGACACTTACACAGTTCATGTTCTTCGTCATGTTGAGGACGACGTAGCCCCGTCCGGTCAGCTCGTTCCAGTTCACACAAACCACCTGAACATTCACAGTGGAGATGTTTTTAAGTGTTCTTCTGTTTCCGGTTGAATCGTCGGGTTTGAACCAACCAACCTGCCGCGGCTCTTCCAGTCCGGGATCAAACCCGGTCGCCGTGAATCCAGCCGTATGGGACGGGTCTGTGGTCAGCGGGATGATTCCTCTGAATCTGCTTCCCTCTCTCTCCTTCCTCTCATCCTCCAACTCCTCACTTCTGTCTTCTGATCCAAAGCAATAAATAAATACAAAGTTTACTTTACGTCAATTCTCAATTCATTCCAAACTGGAAAAGAGTCAATGAATGCTAACCTTTAAGGTCATGCTCCTGTTCTTCCCCGTGTACCTCCTGCTCCAAACTGGGCTGCAGAGGTCGTCTGCTGGGTGCCAACCCAACCTCTGGAGCTGTGGGATTCTGGGTAATTACTCCTGCGTGTGGCAGACCTGCTTCCTCCTCCTCATCTGACGTCAAACCAGAGATAAGAAACAAGCAGCTGAAACTCTTAATGTACACTGCTTTGGTGTTCCTCAAGGCTCAGTTCTTTGGCCACTTTTATTCAAAACATTTAACTCTTGAATGACCTTTTCTAAAAAAAAATTATAAGCAATAATTTGGATTTTATTTTTCAGCATCATATTTTCACCATGTAATTTATTAATTTATAAATATCATACTTTTAAACCAAATATTTGGGTAGCAAGCTAAATGTTTCATTTGAAGCTAGATATTATGCTTTGGTGTTCCTCAAGGCTCAAGTATTGGGCCACTTTTATTCAAAACATTCAACTCTGTGCAGCTAAATATTTAGCTTCTAACTAAGTTTATTCAACTTGAAGTTTACAGAGCATCCAAGTAAATTAATGCTTTAGAATTTATCCAGAAAAGTGAATTTAGGGGAAGTGTGCTCAAAGTTTTCAAAGTTAGTTGAATGAAAAATTAGCCCTGCTACTAGCAGATTCACTAAACTTTCCCCGCTACATTTACGCGTAGAAAAAGTTACAAAGGTGAATTCTACCTTTGGTATAACTTCCCAGAAGTCCAAAGTCGGTTCCGGTGTCGGTCTCTGGTGTCGCTGTACCGTCAGAGTCTGCAGAAAGGGCTGGATCAGCAGGAGCTGTTGGTGATGTCCGAGCTGCAGCGACTGAGGAGCGAAGGACGCCGTAGCCACTGGACAAAACGTCTTCGTCCTTCTCTGCTGTCCACAAATCTTTCTCTGAAGGACTCAGCTGGAGGTTGGGTTGAGAATAAAGGAAGGAAATATGGATGGTGTAAGACGATGACACAGTTCATGTTTTAGTTGATTTATCGCTGATATAAGCAAACATGATTTGACACTTTCTAAGATGCTAGAACAGGTGTGTCCAACGTGTAGCCCGGGGGCCATTTTTGGCCCTCTGAAGGATTTTTTTAACTCCAGAATTGAGCAAACCTGGGCATAAAGCATAGTAGGCTCGTCTTTTATAGCAATCTTTTTTACAGCTCCTCTGAATGTTACGGTTGTAAAAGTCAAGCTAGCATAGCTGACCTACTTCCACCTCCCTCTCTATTTTTCTTTACCTTTTTAAAGCTTTTTCCTGATCTTGTGAACTATTTCTTGTAGTGTCGACAATTAGTAGAAAAGCTACTCATCCCTATTTCTTTTATATATCATTGGGCCCATTTTAGATTTAGTGCATTATGTTGATAACCAAAGCTAGTCGTATCAAAGGCTAGCAGCTTATTGCCCTCAGCAGGAAGACGGGCGCGGGATCTCGCACAAGCGACGTCACGCTGCAACGCGTCTACAAGATTTATTATTGTTAATTGCAATTAAAACAAACAAAAAGCAAAAAAGCAAACAACACATTTCTCTGTCTTTACCTCCAAGACTGAGGGACCGCGGTGCTCTTGCGGCCTGAAATTGAGCTCTTCAGATAGGAAGGACCTGCTGGGCTCCTTGGACGGATGAATGAAAGACCTGTAGTCTGTTTCAAAAACATGGGTGTCAAAAACACTTTTCTGGTTTCCCTTTAAAAGCAAGGTTTCCCTTGCTTTTAAAGGTTTGAGACTTGACTATTTAAGTCAAGTCTCAAACTTGACTTAAATAGTCAAGTTTGAGACTATTTATAACATTCTTAGGGAAAATCAATGTTCTGAATCAATGTTCTGATTCAGAACATTGATGTCTGACTGATTCCTGTCAAAACTGACCATTTCCCCAGCCGTTCTTTAAAATGGGGAAAAAAAAGTCTGTGAAGGGCGAGTCCAAGCAAAATGAGTTGTGAGTGTAAATCAAATCTCACATTTTGAAGGTTAAGTCTAAATCTGGAGTATTTAAGCATGAGTCAAAGTCAAGACAAACATCTCTGAAGGTGAGAATCCAAAGACTCTGGTCAAATTAAAAGTCCTTGAAGGGTAAGTTAAGTCTAGAGGTTTTGAGGATGAGTCCAAGTCAAATCGTGAGTCTTTTAGGAGCAAATCCAAGTCAAATTTCCTGTATTTGATGGGCGAGTCCAAATCAAGTCTAAGTAAAGTCTAGTGACCACCAGACAGAATCTCTGTTCTGCAGGTTGAACAGAGATAATCTCCTACAATCTGGACAATGCTGTCATGTTTTTTTTGTCTTGCTGCAGCATAAGAAACTTCAGAAAGTTCTCCATGTTGGTTTCTGGGTAAATATTTGGCGTGAAGCAGCATGAGTGTTACTAACCGATCAGAGCGTAGAGATCTGGAGTCGTGTGATTGACCTCCACAGCTTCTGAGACGCCGCGTTCGACCGTCTCTCCTCCCATTTCATCCTCCTCCCCACGTCTCTCTCTGTCCTCCGCTGCGTATTTCTCCCACTCGTCCTCCCTTCCTCCTCCTCTCCTGTCCTGATCCTCTCCTCCGTCGTCTCCCTGCTCTCTGTCCTCCGTGTCTGTCCCGTCAAAGCCAGACGCCTCCTGGGAGGCGTCGCCAGCTCCGAGGCCGCCGCGGCGCTCCGCCTCTGGCTCCGTGAGCTCCAGGTGTCCCCCGGCGCCGTCCAGACCCAGCGGCACCGCCAGGTGGACCATCCGCTGAAACATGGGACACATCAGGTAGCTTCCAGGAGGATTAAATTAAACTGTCTTAAACGAGAAGAATCCTCTGTCAAATGAATGTTTTAACATGTTAAACTTTAACTACAGACATTGTGCTTTTAATATAATAGACAAGCCTCATCGGAAAATATGGACCTCCTGCATATTCAGTTGAAAATTTGGCGCATGAACAACGCAGGAGGGCAAAACCACAATCAGTCCATTAACAAAATTAAACCTGGAGATGATCTGCAGAGCACAATATTGTTGTTTTGTGACCATTTTCAAAATATTTAATGCAAGAAAACATTCTTAAAGATCAACAAACTTTAAATTCTAACTGGAAAACATGTTAGATATTGTATAAATAAATAAATAAAATAAAATTTATTATGAAGCCTCTGGAAACAAAATTATCCTTCAATAAAAAGGTCAAGTTCCAGTGTATAATGTTCATTGGAATTTAATAATGTGTTCTTGTATTATTATCCTCTTAGGATTATATTACTGGAAATGATCTTTAACACCATAACTTCTGAGACAATTTATTGTCCAGCATTTGTTACAGTGACAGGCATAAGCATGAGAGTGATTGACAGCACTAAAACCCGCCTCCTGGGTCTGATTAGTTGCTTCTAGTTTGCACTGGGAGCAATGTGAGAATAACTATTAGCTAGATTTTTTCACAGATTATCTCATGTTATTCTGTCATTGTGTTAATAATGTAAAAAAAAAAAAACATTTTTAAAATATAAGTTACATACTGCAGTTTTAAATCATTTATATATTAGTTTTGAATCCTTACCTCCATCACTTCTTCCACATCCAGGGTTTCATCCACGGCAGCGAGGGTCCTGGCTACTTCCTGGTTCATGGCGGGCGGCGGGCTCATGGCGGAAGTCGGGCTCATGGCGGAGGAATTCACCGGCTCCTGTTTGCTTTGTGACCCGGATGTTTCGTGGATCTCCGGCCAGCCCATGTCATGAACCAGGTGAGGCTGGGCGCGTACTAACTCGCGGGTCGAGTGGCGCTTGGTTCTGACTAATTCCTGGATGAAACGCGACTGGGCTTGGACCTCACCCGGAAGCAGAGGAGCCGGCGGAGGACCGAGCGGGATGGCCCGTTGGGTCGAGCCCCGTCCGAAAGCTTCAGAGCCGGACAGGAGAGCTGAGGGACGGAGAGACAAAAATACACCCGAACAATTAATTTACTGCGTCAAAACCTGACATTTTGGCCTTGTTTAATATTTATATGTAACGGAGTTTTATTTACAAATATTATAGATGTGAATTGTGTCGAAATGTGTTTATTTATTCCTTAAATTCATTTCGTTAAGTCAAGTAGTTGCTTCTCCAGACATTTTTGGTTCCTGGTCTTGAAAAGTTGGTGGTTACCATAGCAACCAATAACCGGCAGCTCCGCCCCCCTTTTCTGTTGCCCCAGTAACAGCGATATGTATCAGGATCAGCTGGTTTTTTTTTTTTTTAAGTATTATGCTTTAACAAATATTTCATAGAGATTTTATCATAGCGTTTCATGAGTAATTTTGCCATTTTTTGTATATTTTTTAAAACTCATTATTGTAATATTAATGCAACTGTTAACTGTTGCTAACTGATGTTAACTGCTGCTAAGTGCTAATTGGAAGCTATTGCTCTGCAGCTTTTTTAGAGTTATGTATTATATTTTATTTAATGTGCATTGGCTGAAGCTGCTGGACTGAAGATAACCACCAACTTCATTTTATCTTTTGTTAGAATAAATACAGTGAACTTCAGTTTATCTGTTATAAAGTCAACCTACTGGGTCAGAGACGAATATGTAAAGGCTGCATACACACATACACACACACCCACACACACACACACACGGCCACTGACAGGGCCGGGACTAGTGGGTCTGTTGCCCTGGGCCAAGGCTGGAGGGAGACCAAAACCTTGTAAACGTTTCTACAAGATGTGCCGATAAGCTTAATCATTAATCTTATATCTGTGGTCACAGTTCAGCATCTGAAGTGGGTCTCTGTCTGGAACACAGATGGCTGTCTGAGCTGATTACACCATCATGTCCAACATGTCTGACACATGTTATCCTCTCAGGTCCAACACCAGCACCACAGGATCTGAGGGTGGAAATTATCCAAGTTTTCTTAAACTGGTTAGTAATTGAATTAAAATTATTTAAATTTAATGTTTTTATGTATTTATTCATGGTTGCTGTCCTTTTTGTTGTATTGTAGTTTTGCCCCTGCTTCCAAGAAAAATTTCTCCTACAGGAGACTAATAAAATTATCTTATCTTATTTTAAAATATAACAGCAGAGCACTGTTGCCTTGCAGCAAGTAGGTCCTGGGTTCGAATCCTGGTCTGAGGCCAGAATGACCTCAGGCCAATGAGTTTGCATGTTCTCCCTGTGCATGGTGGGTTCTCTCTGGGTTCTCCGACTTCCTCCCACAGTTCAAAAAAAATGACTGTTATTTTAATTGGTTTCTCTAAATTCTCCCTAGGTGTGAGTGTGTGTGTGCATGGTTGTCCTGCTTGTCTCTGTGCCTCAGACCAGATTATTGGGTTCTGTAACCCTCCCCCAAATGACTCCCAAATCTGTCAGGAGAATTCATCCCATTATCTCCTTTAGGCCCTAATCAGGCGTTTCCAAAATGTTAAACACATTTATGACAGTAATTTAACCATTTTAGTTTAGTAACACAAACTTTGGAAATAGAATTCCAACAGGACAGGAAAATGTTTGGGAAATATGCAACACCTTCAGGTTCTACTGTTTTTAAAGTCAATGCTTCAAAACCACTAAAGTCTTGCATTACTTAGTTAAACCTCATGAAAAGAAGAATGTGGAATTCCTCATTAGGACAATATTGTAGTTGGTTTTCACAAATAGTCAATTGATTTTTATTTTACTTGATTGTATTTTTAGGAAAGTTTTTTTATTCACAAATGAAAATTCAACAGAAAATCCCTTTCTATGCAACTTTTAAAAACTGATCTACTTACTTTCAGTTTATCTAATTCTGTTTATGATATAACTTCAATCTCTGCACACGAAGTTATAATAACCCCTGGTTGATCTTGTTGCTACTATTATATGGTATACTGTCTCTCAATAATAATAGTAATAAAATAAAACTGGCATTTCAACATGGCAGCACCCATGAAAATTGTTTGCAACAGCTCTTACAAATATAATTTTAACTTTACTTTCCACAAGCAAATACCACTTTTAGTTTAAGTCTAGTGTTGCAGGTGTAACACGTAGAATTTATATTAGACACACTTAGAAGATTTACACGTTTCCACCATTAGCTTGCTACCAAAATGCGAGGAGCGGCCATCTTGAAACGTGAGGACCTTGTTTCCCAGTAGGAAATCCGACTTCGAGGCGTTCCAGTTGATTTATCCAACTAGGAAAATCAAATTATTCTAATTCCAACTGGAAAACGGCGCAACTTCACAAAATGTAAACAAAAAACAAGTAGAGTCAGACTTTAGGTTGTAGGATTTCTCTTTTGTCTTTGGCCAAAGTAATTTCCCCCGGTAGCGCTAGCTTACCACGTTAGTTTTGGTTGTATTTACCCAGAATGCCCCGCGCTGTAGTTCGCTTTCCAAACGAACCAGATTTAAACAAATTGAAGCAAACTAAGCAGGTCTGGTGTGAATGCAGCCTAAGAATGACTAATCTCCATAGCAAAATAAAACTTGAACTTGAAGCAACTTGAAGCATCAATTTGCAAAATCGGCAATTTATTTGCTGATTTGCTCAGAAATCAGAAATGTGAACAAGAAATTTTAACATTTTATATTAAATGATCAAGATATGAGGATTGGGTTCAGTTAAACTGAGAATGTACTGGGCAGGTAGTGAAAACAAAGTGAAAAATTTAATCAAGCTGCTAAATTTTAGCAGAAAGGATGGCTTCTTTCTCTTAATTAATAAGGTGCAATGGTAAACCAGCCAGAAAGTGCAACAAAAACACACTAAGAGTAAATATCCCCCACAAAACACAACAGATGGGACATTTTTAGAGGCTACTAAATGTAAATGAGTTTTATCTAAAAGCATGCGTCATTTATGGTTAATGCTGCACCACTGATGCTCTTTAATGCAACAGTTAAAACTTGCATGTCAGGTGAGATACTGCAGTGTGTGCTGCGTCCCCTGTATTAAAACACTGCAGGCTACACCCTCCTCATTTATAACACCACAATGATTTATTCTGCAGCATCAACATTAAGATTTTAAAATGTAAAGTTACCCGCATTTGATGCTCAGCAGACATTTTACGGTTTTCTGTTGTGCTTCTTAAAGATTTTCCTGCCGCATTTTTTGCGTTTGTCTTGTAATAGTAATAATAATAAACCAGATTATTTTCTGTTTTTGGCCAAACCATTAAGAGACAGACTGACCGATGAGGGTGATGATGAGGCCCGGCATGTCTGCTGCAGTGCTCTCCCTCCGCCGCCGCTCCGGTCTCTCAGGGGAATCAGCTGCGGATGCTCTCTGGATGTTCAGCGGAGAGACGGCGCCTTCACGGCCGCTTCATGTCCTGGCGGTGTGCGGGGAAGGGCTAACGGCTGCCAGCCTGCGGGGGGTTCGCGCACACAGACGGATTTGATTGTTCGGAGCTGCGGTCGGAACCAGATTCAGGTCTGCTGCAGAGAAGAAGGGGGAAAAAGAGCTGGTTTGCGGTTGGTTGACGTTTCTGGACATGGCCGCTAGATGTCGCAGTTTTACCCATGAATGCGAATATTCAAAGTTTGCTCCAGGTTTATCGCTAAAGAAAAATAAATTAAATGCTCCAAGTATTGGCATAACATAAGTTAAAATTATTATTTTTTAATGTAATAAAAGTCTATATGAACTTTATGACTATGATTAACATGTTGCCACCACAGCTTACTACTGTTGATGCGAGGAGCGGCCATATTGAAATGTGAAGACGGAGGCATATTAGGGGGATTGTATAGAAAAAATGTGTACATTTAAGTAAAAAATAAAATAAATCTGACATTTTCAAGAAAAATGGAAATTTGAGTTTGAAACGTGGAAAATTTGCTAGAAAAAAACATAAAATTTTGAGTTTAATATCAGAAATTTTCAAGAAGTTTCAAAAGTGAAAATTTTATCTTTTGTACATTTTGAGAGTTCCAGAAGTTTAACGTTTTTTAGATAAAATTCAAAATGTAAGTTTTTTTGGAATATTGACAAATTTTGGAGCTCAGAAATTTGCTATTTCTTTCTAGATTTCTCAAACTATGGTTGACTAAAAATGTATCTGGCTGCAGTCTGTACTTCAAATTTAAGCTCATAATTGTTTCCCAAAGCCAGACAGTGTGGGATATACAATCCATTTTCTGAATCCTGAGTCTGTTGAGTATTTCAGTTAACTCTTGTGTCCCAGGATACCATTGGGATAAAAGAAATGAATCTAGATTAAGCAAAAAGTGTGGAAAAATGTACATCATTTCTGATTTAACAAGCTCTAGTAAAACCTGTGTAGCTCAGAGACACTCAAATTTGGCTTAAATAAAAGCCAATAAAAATCCCAGGGAACTTTTTTTTGTCCTTTTAACTTTTGTTTAATGGACAGAAAACTCTTGTTGTGTTTAAGAGTGAAGTCCTTAGCGGTCCCAATGGGATCTGGTTCCAGTCAGAATTTAGATGTTGAGGACTTTTAATTTGTTTTTGGCAAACCTGGATTCATTTAAACTAACGGCCCTTCAGAAAGTTCATAGGATTACAGCAAAGTCCGTCTGTCTGAAGAAAACCAGAAAGACACTCATGCACAATGCAAATTCCTTTATTAGCAGCTACAATCTAACAACAATTTATTTTAACTTCTTTAAATTCAGTTTTTATTATTTCTTTCAGAACAACTACAGTCAGAAATCCTCATAAAACATGTACATGTATTTACAAACAACGATGAACCTCGTTTATTTGGACATTTCAGCTTTTTTTAAAGGCTCCATTCAGCGAAATGCGACTGTTTCCCATTACAAACGTGACTCAGCTGATGGGAGCAACAACATGCATCTCAGATAAATTAGTCCAAAATGTAGGACAGCCGGGTCTCAGAACTGCTGCAGGATGAGCTTCTTCTTGGCGTCGTGGCTGAACCTGTTGGAGCGGAAGAGCTCGCTGTCGTAGAAGGCCGACAGGTTGTGGATGTTGATCTGTCGCGCCTGGAGAAGGAAAAAACAGACCAGGAGATCAGCCCAAGTCTTCAAAACGTTTCCTCCACAGAAAACATTCGTCTTTCACACAAATAACAAACTGCTCTATTCCTTTTTGCTCTTCCATATTTCTAAAAACAAAAAACAACCCAAGCACTTAAAAAAAATATTTGGCCATAAGTGAAAGTTTTTTGGGGGTTTCTGTAAAATGAGCCGTTTCAAAAACCTCCCGAATGTTAAGTCTCATTCCAAAGACACAACCGCTAAAATCTGATGCTACTACATTTTATTAACATTTTGTGTAGAAGGACGTGTTTTCTTCAGAGGATTATGTGTCGTTTCCTTCAGTAGTTCTCGGTGCAGCGCCCCCACAGGCCAGGAGGGGAACTGATTTTTCAAAGGGTTTGGTTTGTTTGACTCGTGTTCCAAGTTTGGTCCGCAATCGAACCGAGTCTACTGGATTATCAGGTGGGAAAACACCCTAGCCATCCAGAAACCACTTGCTGCATTCTAGTTGATTGTGCAGGAGGCTCTACTTCTGCTTTTGAAAGCTACACAGATGTATGACTGCACATCAGTTTGCAGACATTTCAACGTGTAAACCTCCGTACCTTGTCGTGCAGATCCTTCTCTGGGATCTCGATGGAGTCGTTCTGGACTCCGTATCGGCTCCTCTGGTAGGCGACCTGCTCGGCCACCAGCTGCTTCAGGATGAACAGCAGCAGCTCGTTGTTGTCCCTGCGGAACGCCAGGTAGCGGGCGAACGTCTGGCCAACAAACAGGAGGCAGAGAAACGGTTAAGTTCCTCCTAGAAACCCATAAAATGTTGTGTTTCCAACGCCAAAGCAGCAGCAGACCTTCCTCATGCTCCTCATCACGCTGAACTTCTGCGTGTCGATGAAACTCTCCAGCATCACCCTGATGGCCATGTTGACGTCGTCCTCCAGGACGTAGTCCCTCAGGTGCATCTTGGCGTGAGCCTCCGCCATGCGGATCATCGACTCGATGTGGCGCACCGTGATGGGGATGCTGCCTGTGGCCTGCAGGGGGCGCCAAAGTGATGTCAGCTTCTACACCAACATGTCTGAAACAGGACAGCAGAGGACTCACCATGGACTCCTTGCGGAGGTCGCTGTAGATGCGAGCCACCTTGTCCTGATCCATTTGATTCAGTTTGGGGTGAACCTGTGCAAAAATAAAGGAATAAATACCAAAGATTCCTCTGGAGCAGATCAACCTGGAGTGGTTTTCGCCGGCGTGTTCGGACCCGCTCTTTGGCGTAGATGATGTACTTCCTCAACAGCTCCTGAGGGATCGACGGGACGTCCGACGAGTTGGGCAGAACCACATCCTCCAAGGCCACGCCCCCTTCCTTGTTGTTAGGGTGATGCTTGATGTGGGAGCCGACAACGAAGCGCGCCAGCATCTCATCCTTGGGTGATAAACGGCAGCAGATCAGACAGTTCCTTGACTTTCACTGATGCAGCTCCACAACTAAGACCAGTGCGCATCTAGCGGAGGCTACTTACTTGTCACAGGCGGCTATGGCTATTCCAAAGCTAGCTACTGATCTGATTGACAGGCTGACACTGCTAACTGAGCACCTAGCGCTTCCAAATGGGGAGAGCACTCACTTGCGTGAGCTTTGGAAAGGCTAGTGACTAGATTGCCAATCCAGGTCACCCACTGGGTTCCTTACTTCCTCCACAGTCCATTAGCACAAAGAGGCTAACACTGACTTTCAAGAAGCTAGTGCTAGCTTTCTAGAAGCTAACACTGACTTTTAGCACTGGTGAGGCTAACATTTTCATACCAGCGCTGGCATTCAGAGGGTAGCGCTGGCTTCCCAATCCACTGTGACATCAACCGTAAAGGATAAAGAAAAATAGTCATGAGTGGCTAAACATGCTAATTCTAGCGCCATCTTATCTGTTCTGATGGACGCACAAACAATAGTTAATCCAGCGGGTAACCAGCCTCTCCAAAGGTAATGGCAGTGACTGGACCTCCTTGTTGCTCCGTTACCAGCCTCTCATCAGTAACTGGCTTTGGAAAGAATCATCCTGCAATTAGGATGCTATATCCAGTAGACTTAATTTGGGCACCAATCCCACGACATACGTTTCATCTTTTAATAATAATAATAAACATGAAACTGCAGTACCTGCACGGGATCGACGGTGTCTCTGACGATGCACAGCACGTCGAAACGCGACACGATGGGCTCCGTCAGGTCCACGTTCTCAGAGAAGGTGAGCGAAGGGTCGTACCTGCCGCCTGGAGACACGGGGGAAAAAACGTTTAAGAAAAACGACAGACCGCAGGCAGCCGAACTGAACCTCCTTCGAATTAACTGGCGTTCGCACCGATGGGGTTGGCAGCGGCCATGACGGTGCATCTGGCCTGCAGCGAAGTGACGATGCCGGCCTTGGAGATGGAGATGCTCTGCTGCTCCATGGCCTCGTGGATGCTCGTCCTGTCGGCGTCGTTCATCTGGAGGTCAAGTCGAGATTAAAGAACGTTTTTATTAAATCCCAAGCAGAAGTCGGAGTCCTGGTCGGGATCCGAGTGCGTCTCGGCTCACCTTATCAAACTCGTCGATCAGGCAGACGCCGCGGTCGGCCAGCACCAGCGCTCCGGCCTCCAGCGTCCACTCGCGGCTCACCGGGTGTCTCTGAACGTACGCCGTCAGGCCCACAGCGGACGCCCCCTGACCCGTGGTGAAGACGGCACGGCTCGCCACTTTCTCCACGTACCTGATGAAGAAAACTCCTCCGTTAAACCGACTCTGGTCCGGATTAAACAACTTTTAAAGGTGATCTGTTATGCTTCCATGAACAGCCTAGGATGGGCTACAAAACTTGCTCAGTGCATTCAAAATCATTCTTAATTCATCAGATTTTAGTCTGGTCAGTTTTGCCAGATGCACAATTATACAACCGTACATCTTTGAAAAGCAGAAGTGGAGCCTCCTGCACAACCGACAGAATGCAGCAAGTGGTTTCTGGAAGGTAAGTAAACAGCAAAATGCTCATCTTTACCAGCTGTCATACCAGCTGACCAAACGTGCTGGAGCTCAGACTGGGTTGCTAGGTAACAGGGCTGAGCTTCACTGGGGTTGCTAGGTTACAGCACAGCGCCATTGAAGGAGTTTTTATCGGGAGAATTTTGAAACGGCTCCTTTTCCAGACAACAAAAATGCCAAAAACCAGCATGGTGCTTTTTGGAAACAGTAGAAACTCAAATACAAAAAACAAAAACTTGCAAGTCGACTCTTACTTGAGGAACTGGGACTTGGCGGTTCCCGGGTCTCCACACAGCAGAACGTTGATGTCACCACGCACTTTATGTTTCCCACCTGCAGGACAGCGAGACTCTCAGTTCATGGACGTTTATGGATGAGACGCAGTCGGGATCTCAGCTGGGAGTCGGTACCTGGGTTTTTAGGCTCTCCTCCGAACAGAGACAGCGCCAGGGCTCGCTTGATGTCCTCGTGACCGTAGATGGACGGAGCGATGCTGGCAAAGATCTGCAGGCGGGAAGTAAAGATTTGTTAAACCGATAGAAATCAGCCGAGTTTCAGTCTGGAATGTGATGCCGTTCCTCCTCACCCTCTCCCCGATTCGCTCGTCCTTCGACAGGGCAACGATCGCCTTGACGTCCTCGTCTGTGAGCTCCGCCACGGCGACGCCCTCGTCCCGCCGGGTGATGTGATTGGCCAGGATCACAGTGGCGAACACCGGGAAGCCATTGGCCGTGTTCAGAGAGCCGTCGTAGTTGTTGTGGTAGATTCCAGTCAACTCCTGGCGAGACGAAGAGACGGGCAGTTTCAGCAAAATGTCCCTCCATCAAAACAATCTCTGATTTGTTTTTGGGATCCGTTTGGATTTCTACACATGTTCATAAAGTTTCTTGTCATGATTCCAGAGTTCTCGGTGACTTTTTAAAGTTTTATACTGCAGAGGTTAAGATTTAAGACTGGAAATGGACGGATGGACAACAGGATGTGTAGACAATTAAATGAGCGGATGCACAGACTGATACATACATGATGAACAAACAGATGCAAGAACGGATAAAATATTTCTTCTCTCTGAATTCAGATATTTCTCCTCTCATCCAGGCCTGAAAACTTTAAAAACATAAAACAACTAAACTCTAAAACCTTCCAGACAGGAACCTCGTCCTTCATGAAGATCTGGCTGCGTTCTGACATTTTGATCGTTTTCTCTCGGTCTGAACGGAGTTGGACTCACGATCTCGTCTCCAGGCTTGCAGCTGTCCACCAGGTCGGCCAGCAGGATGGCGTCCTTGGAGCGCGGCAGGCGGCCCGCCGCCACCTTCCCAGGACTCTCCTGGATGGTGATCCTCTGGTAGTTCTGGTACACCGTCTGGAGGAGGGAGGCGGCCGGTTAAATCTGACTGGTCTGACAACTTAAAGGGGCAGTACCATGTTTTCCAGGCACATACTGCCGTTTTATAGCATAATAAAGTCACTTTTACCTTGAGTTGTTTCAAAAATGTTAAGTCAGTGATGACTTAAAATAAATTTCACTTCCTGATACACTGCCTTGAAATTGAGTCTCTGTCTCTTTAAGAAGCTCCTGCTCTTTCTGAGGCTCCATCTTCAGAAAGCAACCACAACATGGCTCCTTCATTAACCCTTTAAGGTTTTTACCAGTGTTGCTCCTGTAAGGAACTCAGCAGGTGTTTGCTAACTGCTGCTGGCTAGTCTGAAGGGGCTGAGTAGGGAAGGAGCTGTGCTTTGAAGGTGGATCTAGGTCCAACCAGGCGTTTTGCTCAAATGAATGGTTGCCATGGAGAGGGAATAAATTATAACATGATATAAAAAGGTTGATTTTAGTGTATGCTGCCCCTTTTGATGCCGTCTGAATGCTTGGCAACAGCTCACCTCCTCCATGTTGACCTCGAAGGGCCCCTGGGACTGACACTCGGGGCAGGAGCCCGGCTTCACCTCCTGGTTCTGGGACTGGAAGAACGGCCCCAGAACGAAGCTGCACTTGCTGCAGTTGTACTTGACCATGCTGAGCTGCGGCAGAACGCTGGTGCAGCTGCTCACCACGCCGCTGGTCCGGATCAGCTGGTTCAGGTGGAGCTGCCTGAGGAAGAGGAGTGAAGAGTCAGACGCTCCACCGATTTCACTGCAAAAACTAAATATCACCAAGTATCTTTGGCCTAGTTCTAAAGGCAAATATCTTCGTACAGTTACAATAAGACAAAACTAACCGACAAGATTTCAGCAAGAGTTAGGATCCTAATTCAGTCAATAATATTGACAAAAGAGTTCTGGTTCCGTTGGTTATGATAAAACAACTTCCAAAGTCATCAGTGAAATAATCCTTAATTTCAGCTGGAATAAATGAGAAATGGCGGTGAGTGGCGATACCTGAGCGCCCGTATCTCCTCGACCAGAGGCAGGTTGCAGATCCGGACGTGGATCTCGTGAGCGATGCGGTCGTATTTCGGGTACATGGCGAGAACGACTTCTTTGGCCGCTTCATCGAAAATCTGAGAACAAATTTAGTCACGTTTACCTCCAAGATTGTCGTAAAAAATTAAAAAGACAGAAAGGAAGGAAAAAAAAATAAAATAACTAAAGATAAAAAACCCAACTCACCTTGAGCATCTCGGTTGGGGCCTCAGGCAGGAAGTAAGCCAGAACGTGTTCTCTGGCCGCCAGATCTTCGTAGTTTACAACCAGACTCTCTCTGTTCTCTGCACAGACCCGGAGAACAAGATCAGAACAGGAAGTGACAACATGGCTCATCGATCAGAACAGGAAGTGACAACATGACTCATCGATCAGAACAGGAAGTGACCACAGGGCTCATCGATCAGAACAGGAAGTGACCACAGAGCTCATCGATCAGAACAGGAAGTGACCACAGAGCTCATCGATCAGAACAGGAAGTGACAACATGGCTCATCGATCAGAACAGGAAGTGACCACAGGGCTCATCGATCAGAACAGGAAGTGACCACGCGGCTCGTCGCCATGCCAACCCCGCCTACCTTTGCACATGTCGCTGATCTTCTCCTTGAACACGTTGTGGCCGCTCTCGTCCACGTGGGTCCGCAGGAAGTTCTTGAAGCGGTTGTAGATCTCGAGGCGAGGCGCCGCCATGGAAACCCACTCCCTCACAGTGTGGCCCTGCAGGTCGGAAACCGTCAGAAACCCGGCCGGGTGGAAAACTCAGGAAAATTCAAGCATTTCCAAGGTAAGTTTCCAAACTTTTACAGCGTTAGACTTTGGAGCGGAAAATGAAAGCTTCCCTTCAAACTGTCGTTAACTGAAGAATGACGGCTTCAGTTCAGCATTAATTCACGTCGTCTATGACCGTCAATAAAAATCACACATTCTACAGCAGCAACCAGGTCAACAAATAAAACAATAATTTAAGACAAAAAAATCCCCAAACTGAGTTTCTGCTGCTTCTTAAAACTAATTGTATAATTTTTCACATTTATCACCATCACAAAATGTCATCATTAAACTTTCAGAGCTCATCCCTCCCCACCAACTGCACTTTATCTCCAAACTGTGCAGTTTGAACGCACTTAGCACTTTCTAAACCTTGAACACGCCTAACTGAAATTCAAGGATTTTCAAGGATTTAAGCACCGTACGACCACAAACCTTCATGTCTTCCAGGTTCTCGATGCTCTCGATCATCTCCTCTTCGTCTCCGTCGGTGATTCCCTCGGCCGCGCGCTCGGCGATCCGCCGCCGCCTGGCTCCGGGAGGACCGTCGTCTTCATCTTCGCTGTCTGGAAAACGGAGTTAAGCGTCAGTTTGCGTCCCATGGAGGTTCCGGGTCATTCTGAGCGGTTCTGCTCACCATAAAGCAGTCCTCTCCGCAGCCTCCCGGTGACCCCCTGCTCCCGGTCACGCCGCCTCATCGCCTCCTCGGCGGCGGCGCGGGCTCCCGGCGACAACTCCGACAGATCCTCGTCATCCAGGTCCAAACCTTCCACCTCGTACCGATCCAGCTCCGGGATGGCGCGGTAATCCCTGGAAGAACAGCAAAAGTATCCGGGATTACAAGGCAACAAAAACATCAACAGATTCCTGAGCGAACAAATGTTGCTGGACAAATTGTCCCAGAAGTTCTCAGGATAAACAATAATGATGTTGTTTTGAGACAATTTAATGGCAGAATAACACATTCCCAAAGATCAATAAACTTTAAATTATAATCAACATTTAACACCGGAACTGGAAGACATTTTAAATATCCAAAATAAATAAACAAAAAGGGGGAGGAGGAGTTGAGACCAAAGCACCAGACCAAAAACTTTTCTCATCCAGTTTATGGTAGAAAGAGAAACAATAAATCATGCAAATTTAAATTACTGAGTTTGTTTTCATTCATTGATTTATTGCGACAGGTCTAGTCACCTCTCCATCCCATCCCCGATCAGTTCCTCCCCATCGTCCTCCTCCGGCAGGGGCCCGTCGCCCAGCAGCCCCTCGGACTCGTCCTCGAAGGGGGGGAGGTCGCGCCCGGGGCTGGAGGTCAAGTCTCCTCTCCTGGAGGCTCGGCTGGGGCTGGTGGCCATGTGGAACGACTCGGAGGAATCCTGGAAAACAACACCAGCCTGGTAATCCTCAAAACACTCAAACACTGGGACTGGACCTTCAGAGTCACATTAAGACGGTTACAAAGTCAGCCTTCTATCACCTGAAGAACATTTCCACGATTTAAGGACTAATGTCAAAGCAAGACCTATAGAAAATCCTCCATGTGTTTATTTTTCTGTTCTGCATCTCCAGAACCAAACATGGAGAATCTGTATTCAGCTTCTATGCACTACAAATCTGGAACAAACCTCTAAAAAACTGCAAAACAGCCGAAACACAGAGTTCATTTAAACCAAGACAAAACCCAGCTGTAAAAGCTGCTTTTGATTCACAATAAATTCACCAAAACGTATGACGTGTATTGATTATTTTAATGATAGTGATCATCAAAATGTAATTTTTGTTACTGGTTTTCACAACTGGTGACTGTCTGATGCAACTGATGTTCATCTAATTTTTGAGTAATTTCAAATTTTGAGGTTTGTATTTCAAAGATTTCTCGTACTTTTAGACAATTATACGTTGACAGACTTAATCATTAGTAATGCAGCAAAAATACATAAAATATAGGGAAAATACAGCTTCGAAATCATAACTTTAGTATGATATTAATATTTGGTTATAATATTTTGGGGGTGTGCAATATAAAGTGCATTTTGTGTGACATGGCTTTTTATGAGTTTGTCATTATTTCCTGTTTTTTAAGACTACATAATAAACATAGTTGCACTCAACTGATCTTATTAACATATAGAAATAAGGGTAAAAAGAAAGCTAGCTTATAAATGGAAAAGAGCAATTGAACCTTATTTCTCTCTAACTTTACCATTTTTATTCAGATTAAGAGATTTCACAAATACTCAAATAGGTTTGAAATATTCTGCTAGCGTTGCAAAATAATCTAGTCCAGGTTTGAAAAGTCTGAATGTCAGTTTCTGAACTGGGTCAGTTCTAATGAATTGAAATCGCAGTTTATTTAACTTTCAGAAATCAAATTAAGGTTTCACACATACGTAGTTGGGTTTTCAATATTCTGCTGCTAGTGGAAAAATAACTTAGTCCAGGTCTGAAGAGTCTAAGTATTGTGGTTTTTAATCTACAGCAGATTAACGATGAAATTAGGTGGAATCGCCCTTTATTCGTTTTCCAACTTCAGCTTTGTTGTATATTAAATAAAGACATCGGCGGCCACGTGGCAGCTAATAACAGCCTAACAGTTACTTAAATGCTCCATTAAAGCAAACAACACGAAACCTATCATCCATATTATTGACGCTAAACGGATTTTAATGAGGATTCATCAACGAAATATTATTTTTCTAACTGTAATAACTCTCCCCATCAGTGTCAATACAGAAACTACAAAACAGAGAAAAACTCAAATAAGTGCAAATAACCCGGAATTATTTATCTTTTCTTCCCTTTTTTACAGCGAACCCCACACATTAGCTAATTTATTCGGTTTTAGCTCGTTTTCACTCACCGCCATTGATGCGCTGCTGTTTGTCTGCTGCTTCTTCTCCTTCCTGTCGAGTCACTTTTCGCGCGAAACAACCATGTGACAGTCAAAGCGCGCGAAAACTCATGAATATTGAAAATTATCGTTGACGTCATGATTTTCTATTGGTCTATTGCTTTCTATGAGGCGTGGTTTTGACCTGGATTTTGTTTTCTTCCACGAACAGGCGCAGTTGTCTGTTTAATGCGGCTGCAGTGGAAAGGAGGCGGTGTACGCCGCGGAGTTAAACAAACGCACCTTTTTTCTCACTTTCCAGTCCGGGCGGAGTTTATGACGCAACAAGACCCCGGGAACCATTTTTCGTTTTTTTCTGTTGTTTTTACATAAAACATCCTGTAATTTCTAGCTTTTTTGTTTACTTTTTCTTTTTTAAAACACATCATAATATATTTTTTTATTCGGAGCTTACGTAATTTACTGGAACAAAGCAGTGCTTGATTGTGAAGGAAAGGAAGTGACAAATACTCAAAAGTTTTTGCAAATAAAAGTCAGAAAATCTGACACCCATATTTAATTTTCTTGCCACAATAATTGCCTAATTTGTATAAATAAATAAAAAGGTCAATCTGTGTATATATCTCACTATGAGTGCAGATAATTTGTAATGTAAACGGAAAAGAAATATAAGCCAATATTTCACTTTCTAGAGTCTAGATGTGTAAAGATGGTGGAAGACTTTCTACAAACTATTTTCTATATCACATAAAATCCAAATACACTGAGACCTGGAGCCGCAATTTGACAAAATGATCTCTTTACAACAAACTGCTGATTACAAAGAGCAAGTTAGATTGACCTTACGCTGGTTTACTGACCTTTTTCTCTAAATGTTACATTGAATCAGAGTTAGGTGGGTTGAAAAATAACAAAAATGATGTTTATTGATCATGAAAAGGAATTTAAAAAAAACATATAAAATCCAAATAAATTCTCCAGTAAAATTAACTTGCTACAGATTCCTGCCTGGAAGAAGAATATAAAGAAAAGCAGGATGAGTCAGAAGATTTGTGGTGCATAGAAGCTGAATGCTCCACGTTTTTTCTGGTTTTGAGGATGGACACCAGAACCAGAAGACCTGAAAAGTCTGGAAGGTTAACACATTTTAATGTATTTTGATGGCTGGTGTGTTCACCCCAGCCATGCTCAGTCCACTTTAATTGAACTCCAGAACTTTTATTTAAGTCCAGTTCTGTTGTTGAAGTGGGAATGCTAATCGAACTCTGGTCTCCGCTGTCTCAGTTTGGTTGAAGTGAATTCTGGTGCGGTTTGAATACATATGTGAACATCAAGCGGACTAGACACTGCGGAAAACATAAAGTAAAAGAAGAACAGCGAGAAGGTCGATTTTGTAACCGTCTTTATGTGTCTCTGAATGTTCCGGTTTGTCACTACGTAGAGATTTAATTGGTTTCTAGTTTCTCTTCATCAGTTTTTCTTCTCAGTTGAACTGAAAACCTACTGAATAGAAGGAGGACAGATTTTTCAAGCTCCTATTGGCTGAGGATTTTTTTGCTCTCTTCTGATTCGCTGTAACAGTTTAAGAATGGAGTCATTCAGTCTTTATTCAAAACAGAAACAGCCCGGTCCTGCCTCACTGCCCCAGGTAGTCCTGCAGTCCAGCAGAGGGCCACTTTAAAAGCCTTGCTGTTTTGCAGGTCCACTAACGATACGGCAAGCACTCGTTGTATTTAAGAGAGCAGAGTGAAGCTTTATGTTTGACTTTCCCCTCTGCATGTTGGAGCAAAATCAGGAGGCAAAGAAACCTGCTGGGTTCATGTTGCAGAGGGTGGAGAAGAAGAGCTGGCAGCCGGACAAATCAGGAGTGTTGGGGGGGAACTAGAGTAAAAAGGTGGGAAATCACAGATAAATACAAGAAAGACAAAGTTATTGAGTTGATTTGAGTTTCCAGACAGGAATTACTCAAAAAAGAGACGGTTAGTCAGATGTAGTGAGTGGATGAAAGAGCAGATGTCTGAAAATTGCTGCAGGGCAGCGGGAGCGACTGTGGGCGGGGAGAGAGGAAGTGTGGTCGACAGGAGAGGAATTTAAAGTCTCATTGTTCTGGAAGAGCAGAGGCAGCGAGAGCCGAGGAAGAGGAGGAAGAGGAGGACGACATGGACGCGAGCGCAGCCGTGGAAAAGGTTCGGACATCTTCAGACACGGCCAGATGTAGAGGTCAGGGGTCAGTCAGGCTGGTGGGATGTAGCGTCTCCTCCTGCTGGTGGAGATCCTTTTTATTAATCTTATTTAAAGATAAAAACTCATTTAGCAAGTGTTTGTACTTCCATTTTGGTTTATGTTGCTTCAAAAAAACAGCTTAATTTTTTAATATCATATTAATTCTGACCTTTTGCTGATGCATTTGATCCATTAGTTTATAGTTACACAACAAACACCTTAAAGGATTTTTTAAAATAAGAACTGCATGCACACATTTTGTACAGGCTAAAGCATATACAGTTAAGTAACCTTTTAATTTTATAAACATCTTTTTGTCTGACTGGTAGTAGTATTAATGTTTTAGAGTTACCGCTAAAGATTAGGGTGATGGCAAGGAGGCCCTCCAACACTAAAGAGTTCAAAGGTGCAAAAAGTTGCAAAGCAGCTAAAGGAAGGACTTCATAGTTATAACATAAAGAATTAATAATTTAAGCAACATGTTAATAAAACAGATTAATTATGAAAATTGTTGCTACACTGGATTATTTTATTGTCGTTTGAGAAATCTGTGTTGTTTCCTGTGAGAAACAAACTTCTTCTGTTTCTGATTAAAACATTATTTTAAATGTAAATCTGAAAGGCATGTGAATAATTTAGGGCTTAGATGTTCATACGTAGCCAGTAAAACGTATTGCCAATACAAATTCACTTAAAGAAATAAGGAGCAAATAATGCATTAATGAGTTGATGAGATTTAATGATCGCATTTCAATGCATGATAAATCATTTTTGCTTATACAATTACATGAACCAATTCCAAGTTTGATATGAATTTTTTTTTAATTTTGAGTATTTATTTAAGTCTTACACATTTATGCTACAAAATAATAATAAAAGAAATTCAAGTAAAATGCATTAAATTCTAATTTATGTCCATTTTTTCCTCTTTTTAAAATTGCAAATTATCACAAAAATTGTTTTAAGATAATAAAAAAGCTATTAGGAAAACCTTGAGATTAATAAATGCAGTGAACAATAATTAACAAGAAAATATGTCTTCCTAATGTTATGAATTTGAAGATATTTATTTCATTTCTTAGTTTGAACTTATTAAAAATATTTTTATATACTTTTCTTAAAGCAGCTCTATGTCTTGAACGTATTAATTCATGTTTATTTTCTTTCTAATGGAGGCAAATTAAAGTTACTGTGAATGAATGGTTGTTTAAATCCTACATTTGAAACATAAAATACATATTTTCAATAGATGTCTTCAAAATAAAAGAAGACATTCATTAATTTGGTGGATAAAATCCTAATTTAGTGGGTCTGTGCAATAATTAAAACCATCTTTAATAAAAAAAATTAAAAATTTCTACAGAGCAAACTTTTATTTTCCACTTGCTTTATGCTAAAATGAGAATAGAATAGAATAGAATAGAATAGAACTGCAGCCCTTCACTTGTCCTTCATTATTTTCATTGGCTGGAAAACCCAGTGGGCCGATGCAGGAGCCAGGTGGTACACCTGAAGTAATCCTGCAGCTTGTTAAAGGTACAACTGTTATTTTACATCTCTGTAAATAAAATGGTAACAAAACCTTTATTAATTTTAGAAAATTTACAAAACAATTTAAAGTCCCAGGTTTAGATATTTTGTTTTGGTTTTCAGAAAAGACAAATTAAGTTGTTAAAAAATAAACCGGCCAGAGGTCAGTCATCTGAAAACCGGATGGATCAGCGCCACCTGTTGATGTTCATCTGTTTGTTTAAGCCCAGAAGCTTAAAAATGTTCCACCGCCATGATGGAAATAACTCCCAGCAGGGATTGCTCCACTGGACCAAATTAATCCAGCGGTGTCCAAAGTGCGGTCTGGGGGCCACTTGTAGCCCTCGGACTGACTTTTTGTGGCCCCTAAATGCAGTTTCAAAGTGATGCAAATTTGAGCCGTCCAGTACAGGCGGCTGGTGCAGATGGAGACTTTTTAATTTCCATTAGGGTAAAATTATTACTGACATAATTTTCCTACAATGGAAAATGTTACCGAAGCATTTGTCTTCAATAATAAGTAGAACCACAAACTTTTTCTTATATGCGACTTTGGTGCAGCCAAATCTGCTTTTATTAAATTTATAAAAGGGTCAATATTAGAATTCAAGGATTTTTTTTATTGCCAAACCATTTTACAAATACCATATTATTTAATATCATACCAAAATACCATATTATGCATTTTCCAGGCACAAAGTGCCATTTTACAACAGAATAAAGTAATTATGTTAACTTCACTTATTACAAAAATGTCATATAAAAATGCTACATGTATCTATATATATCAAACATGACATAAAATAAATTTTACTTCCTAATTTAATGCCTTGAAATTGGGCCTGTGTAAAACCTCCTGGTTTTCTTAAGCTCCGCCTTCAGGAAGTCATCCCAACATGGCTCCTCTGTTAACCCTTTAACAACGTTTCTGCCAGCGTTGCACTGAGACGTAGCTCGAGTAATGAGCTAATTGTTGCTGGCTAGTCTGAAGGAGCAGAGTGGGGAAGGGAAAGCAGCTCTGAAACTGTATCTCTGAGGAGGAGCTGCGCCTTGAAGGCGGGGCTAGGGCCACCCAAGCATTTTGCTCAGCTGAATGGTTGCCATGGAGATTAAAGGATTTCTCAAACATGCATGAAAGTATTAAAGCTGCAGGAATCATTATTACATTTTGGATCCTACAAAAAATGAAATTGGCCCATTTTATTTACTTGACTTTATTTTTATTTTTTGACTCATCGGTTTTGTCCCATGTGATGAAAGGTTTGAGCTCCTCTGCTCTAAGCTGGTTTATTATTTATATTTCAATAGATGTTGGAAGGAAAGTGGTTAGTTTGAGCCAAAGAAAATGAGTAAAATCATTCATTTCTAGGAGCAAATACTTACAAAAGATCACCAAACATTTCATATAAAATAGGTTTTAAGTACATTTTTTAAGCTAGCTCCCCGCTCTAGGACCATTGTCTCTCTCCACCTCTAAACAGCTGCTGGAAACTTTATCTGGGTTTTGTTTTGGTTCCAGACCAACATGAAGCCCAGAGGATCCATGGCTGCTGTTCCGCCTTTCCTGTGACCTCCAGCCTCTTATCGCTTTGCGTTTCCTGCGTTTTCAACCCTCTCATAGCTGACATATTAGAAATAACTTGGTTGAGAGTGACCCCACCTAAATGCTTGCTTTATCTGATTCCTAAATATAGAAACGCTGAGCTATTTAATCCAGGAGAGAGGTTTTTATTTCCCTCTTTTTTGTTTAACAACGCACTTATAAAGCCACAAAAACTAAATAAAATCTGCAACACGTGGGAGGACGCGGCTTCATCACCCAAACTATTTAAATGTCGAGACTTCCTAATCAGATGCAGCTTTTATTAAAAACATTTAAATTTAGTGTGACTTTTGGTCAAGAGTTTCTCTATTTCTGACATTTTTATTGTCTAATCCGTTAATAATAAGGATGATTTATTGACAGAATTTCCCAGCATAACCCAACGCAGTGTTATTATGATAAAGTGACTGTCAGACAGCCGACTCCAGAGGAATGTAATTACAGTTTTGTTCTGCTGAAGCTGTTTTGACAACAAGCCTTCACCACTGAACTTGTTTTATTATGGGCTGATCATTCACACCCTGTTTCAGAGACCAAAGTCTTGTTTTTGTCCCGTTATGATCAGGGCCGTGCAGAGCCCTTTGGGGGGGCCAGGGCTCAAAAAGGGCACATTGAACAAGATCTTAAAACGCCGTACAACAACACAGAAAGAATTTATATTAATAATAATAATAATAATAATATATATGTAACCTTTAGAGCAACTTGGATGGAGACTGATTTATAGATCCAAAAAGCAACACCATATTGTAGCCATGGCAACACAACAATCAAACTGTCAAGATGATTCTTTAGACTTTTACAAAGTGAACTTCCTAATTAAACCCTAAATGTTCTTTTTTCTCAGCTGAATGCATTAAATAAAATGTAATAACATTGTCATTCTCTATAAATGATGCTACAGGTTTAGATCTATGGCCTGACTTACATTTTCTAGGGGCCCCTGAGTGTCTGGAGGCCCCTGAATGGCCCCCACCAGCAGCTACTGAGTTTCCTTTGCCTTAATATCCTCGTCTTACAATTCTAGATCTCAGAGGTGCTAACATTAAACAATTATAATATAATAATTATTCTAATAATAGTACCGGGTGGTACCGGGTGGTACCGGGTGGTACCGGGTGGTACCGGGTGGTACCGGGGGTGGTACTGGGGTGGTACTGGGTGGTACCGGGGTGGTACCGGGTGGGGTACCGGGGTACCGGTGGTACCGGGTGGTACCGGGGGTGGTACTGGGGTGGTACTGGGTGGTACTGGGGTGGTACCGGGTGGGGTACCGGGGTGGTACTGGGTGGTACCGGGGTGGTACTGGGTGGGGTACCGGGTGGTACCGGGGGTGGTACTGGGGGTGGTACTGGGGTGGTACTGGGTGGTACCGGGGTGGTACCGGGTGGGGTACCGGGGTGGTACTGGGTGGTACCGGGGTGGTACCGGGGGTGGTACTGGGGTGGTACTGGGTGGTACCGGGGGTGGTACCGGGTGTGGTGGTACCGGGGTGGTACCGGGGGTGGTACCGGGTGTGGTACCGGGGTGGTACCGGGGGTGGTACCGGGGTGGTACCGGGTGTGGTACCGGGGTGGTACCGGGGGTGGTACCGGGTGTGGTACCGGGGTGGTACCGGGGGTGGTACCGGGTGTGGTACCGGGTGGTACCGGGGGTGGTACCGGGGTGGTACTGGGTGGTACCGGGGTGGTACCGGGTGGGGTACCGGGGTGGTACTGGGTGGTACCGGGGTGGTACCGGGTGGGGTACCGGGTGGTACCGGGGGTGGTACTGGGGATGGTACTGGGGTGGTACTGGGTGGTACCGGGGGTGGTACCGGGTGTGGTACCGGGGTGGTACCGGGGGTGGTACCGGGTGTGGTACCGGGGTGGTACCGGGGGTGGTACCGGGTGTGGTACCGGGGTGGTACCGGGGGTGGTACCGGGTGTGGTACCGGGGTGGTACCGGGGCTTTGCGCTGCGTCGCGTCTCGCGGTGACAGTCGCGGTACCGTATCAGGATGTTTGATATAGAGACAGATATTCTTTATATCGGTCAGTGGGTCCGACTCAAACCGCCTGTAGCGAACCGGGCTTTTAGCAGAATGATGAAGTAATTTTAAGATTTCTGGTAAAATTGCGTCTTCATTCTGATAATATGGTGACCATATTAGATCTAATTAAACAGAATCTCTCATAGCTTGGCTCTGTTACTCATTTATAAGCTGTATCACATTACAAGTTTTACAAAGTTTTATTTTTGTTCTTATATTTCAACTTCTTCAGGATCTGCAAATATTTTTTACTGCCACAAAATATCAGTTTATTTCATCAATAGTTAAGGATAATTTGTTGTTATAAAACAATTTTTACATTTTTGTCGTAATTTCTGCCACCACTAGCACTTTCTAAATATTTTCTCCTGAATAAAATACAGTTGTGTCATCTGCAAAGAGGATATATGTAGATATAGTGCTGTTTTTATTTTTGGAGGGTTAGATCTAAGTATGGAAATGTCTGAGGAGTGTTAATCCTGGAGCAAATCCCTCTGTCCAGGATTGGTTTCTATTATCTAAGAGCTCTTGTTGTGTCCGTCGTTCTGTAGCCGCCAACACCAGAGATGGACCCGGTAATACCTGGTGACAGACGGACAGGTGCGCCGACTCCCAGACTGAAAGCTGCAGATTGTTTTTCCTGTCGGGTTTCCTGCCAGAGGCTTTAAAGTCTCTTTGTCGTCTCACATGTTTAGGTATTTCTGGAGCTGCTGAGAAACCTGATGACAGTTCCTATTTTTGATTCATAAGTATCACATCAGCTTCTAAAAACTGGAATAATCCAACACAGAGTGGCTTAATGGGGATGATGTGATCCAGGAATAACAGATTATATAATCTCGTAAAAAATATAAAATCCATATTCAGTGAATGTAATCTCCGTTACCAGGGGAAAATTCAAGAGGTTGATTTAAACCTGGTTTAATTCCTTTTGGTATTAGATTGTAATTTAGTTTTATTTTTCACCATTTTTGAACTAAAGTGTAATTTTTCAGTCATATTATCTGATCTGTAGTCATTTTAGGTTTGGTCCTTAAAAAGCCTTGCTCTCTCTCACTTTCTCACAGCTTGAATGATCTGCAGACATGTCTGGACATCTTAAATACAGAAAATTACCACTTCTGGATAGTTTACTTTGTTTTGGAAAACTAAATTTACTGTAAATATAGTCAACAAAAGCAGGGAAGCAGGAATGTTTTAGACACTTGAATAAGATAAAAGTCTCATTCAAAACCATTTTATTTTGGTTTTAAAATCAAGAAACATTTTTTTCATAATATTTAAGACAAGTTCGAATAATTTCATTACCACTAATTTTTATTAATTAGTAATTTTTATAAAATATGACAAATTCAATTTGAACTGACTGACATGGAGATCAATAACCTTTTGAAAAATGGATTCTAAATTTATTAACTGCAATAAAAGAAAATCTAGTACAAAAGTATTTCTGGTCTACTTTCTAGTACAAATATCTTTGTGAACTGAAATACGACAAAACTAACCTACAAGTAAGTTTCCAGAATTCATAAGAGCTTGATTTAAAAAGTGTTTAGTCCCCTGGTAGATTATTTCACTTATAACATGGAAAAAATGTCTTATTATGAGTTAAATTTCACGTATACAGACACATTTATATTAGAAACTAGACCAAAGATACTTGGTAAGACTTTTGTCTTTGCAGTTTTAACCAGTTATCAATAATTTCATAATTAAAATACCAAGAAATCTGGTTTAAATGGACACAGATAATCTAACTTTTGCTGTTTAAATGAACTAATTTAAGTCCAAAATATCTTCAATAATAATACCAAGCGGTCCGCTGCGGTCAGGAAACTTTTTCTGACTGCTTTAATCTTTTAAATTTAAACAAATAATCAACCACCTGCTGAAATTGAGACATTATATATTAGACCAGGGGTGGGCAATTAATTTCTTCAGGGGGCCGCATGAAAAATCTGAAATATGTTGGAGGGCCGATCCAGCAATGACTCAAATTTAATCTTGACTCATTATTCATTTTCTCATACCTCTTGTTGTAATAAAATATTTAAATCATATTCTTTTGTTAAGAAGAATATTCAGTAAATATTAATAAAAATTAATTTGTGGTTTGGCTGAAGTGAGAATTAATACTATCAAATTAATAGTTAAAAAAAATATCACATGTGAATTTATTTTTAACTTTTTAATCTCCATAATTGAAATGGTGTGTGTTATATTAATCAACTAATCAACTGCATATATGAGCAATAAATGGTTTTAAGTGTTGGAAAAAGCCTGACGAACCTGCAGTGCTGCAACTTGAAGGACTAACACAAAAGTACCTCCAATCAGATGCAAATGAATGGGAAAACAAGTACCACAAAGTACTTTAAATACAGCAGAAACTTAAAGAGGTACACACACAAAACTAATATCACTTTAGGTAACATTAAAATAACTCATTACAAAATGTCATTACAAAATGAAACTGTAATGACTTGAAAACTTGTAAGAACCAAAACTGAAATACTACAAGGAATAGACAGCTTCAAGTATCTTTGTCCTGGATTCTCTTTAATAAACCAACTTTTTTTTCCTGTGAGATTTGGACACCCATCTGTTGTCACGCCCACCAGTTTGTCCCAGTTCAGACCCAAGCTTTCCAGACACGCATTTACCTCTACTAAGAGCTCACTCCCTGTTGTTGTCCCTTTCATTGACCGCATGCCTGCCAGCTCCTCCGTGATGCTAAATTCTGCATTGATCCGAAGATGAGCAGCTGGATGTCACAGCTCTCATCCAAAGCCAGGAAAAATACCGGTTCTCAAAATCATTCACGCTGTCTTTCAGTGATGTCTTCAACCATTCTCGTTACGTTTGCGGCGGGAGAGGGAGATGTTCTCAAAACCGTCTTTATTCTCAGGACATATTAGCACTGCTTAATATACTCTCCGTCAGAGAAAGGTTTGCTCTTCCTAGCAATCTTGTGGGATATGACAAAACTTGCCTTGACTGCAGCTCCTCTAGATGCCAGGCGTTTTGTAAAAAGTGTTTGTTGCGCTTGCAACTTGGCTACGAGTACAGACGACTCAGTGACGCGCTCTTTCTCTGAAAAGTTCTTGTATCTCTCCTGTGTTTGGTCACGTAGTGACGGTGGATATTATATTCCTTTAACACAGCCACCTGCGCACCACAAACTAAACACACGGCCTTGTCTTTGATTTCAATAACGAAATATTTCGCTGTCCATGCCTTGTTAAAAATGCAGAATTCGGAATCAACTTTTCTTTTTTTTACCGTGAGATAGCATCTACCTGTTGCTGTTTAAGCATGATGCATTCATAAACGTCGTCAAGCCCTTTCAAAATAAAAGACAGCTGTGTCGCATGCACGAAAATACGGTGTTTTGTTTTTAATCTTTAAATTTAAACAAATAATCAACCAGGTCTGTATTAGACTATCATAATTAAGTATTGTTGATCGTCAAAGGAGGTAAAAACATAAAACATCCTTCAGTTTTTTGGGGGTTTTTTGCACCTAAAAACGTTGGTTGTGAAATCATGAATCTTTGAAATGAGTGTAGGACGTGAATCATGGTTAATAAAATACATGATTCAAAACGCTGCAGATGGGATCAGTGATGTCAGCAGGAACAGTCACTGGGTGGAGCGATGAGGTCATCCGCCCTGACCGCGCCGATTGTATATGTGGACACGATCCTGCTGCCTCCACACCAGGAGAAAAGACTCACCAAACAACTCAGCTCACTCCTACACACACACGCACACACACGCACACACACGCACACACACACACGCGCGCGCGCGCGCACACACACGCGCACACACACACGCACGCACACACACACGCACGCACACACACACGCACGCAGGCACACACACGCACACACACACACACACACACCTTTATCAACGTCTCTTCAGGCTTTGAAGGGAGTCAGAGTTGTTAGTACATCTAATGGCCTGAGGAATCCTGACGTTTTGTTTGTGCTTGAGAACAAAAAGCTTTTCAAACAAGCAGCTTTATCCTGTTCACTCATTAAAAAAAATCACATTTGCACAATTTTATATTTCTACTGCTTATAAAGCATCATAAAACTTAAAAAAACAAACAAACAACAAAAAAAAACACCCAATGTTTTTTGGTAATAAGTTCATGGTTTGATGTCTGACAAATTAGTTTTTTCAAAATCCTCCCAACTGTTTTTATGTTTTTTTCCCCCCCATTTATTATATTTGGGTCATATCTACATTATTTAAAGTTTATATTTATATTTACTAATATTTCACACTTTGGACAGGAGTTTCTTTTTAACAAAGTAATTTCCATTTGGGATCAATAAAGTATATTAGAACTTGCCTAGCTTTTAGCTAGCTTTATATAGGACTGAAACTGCGCCGTTACCTAGCAACCCCAGCAAAGCTCAGACTGTTACCTAGCAACCCAAGTGGACTTCTACCCATTTGGTCAGCTGGTTTTCCTGCTGCATAATGGCTGCTGGAAAAGACAAGAGGCCCTTCAACAATTCATTTAGAAAGGGAATGAGCAGGTTTTGGTTCTGTTTCACACCCAAATATAAATCATGCAAAAAGTCTGGATCCAAAACTGTTCAAGAACAATTGCTTGAATTGTTTGTAAAAAAAAAAAAGAGAACCGCAGCAGCTGAAATGTTACAAATGTTGCAACTTTAGTCCCCAGTTGAACCAAATCTACCGGATTATCAGGCAGGGAATCACCTTAAACAAACTTTGTCCACTTCCTCTGCTGCCATTACCAAACTACAACCACAGGCAGACTGCAATTAAAAAACAAAAAAAGCAGAAAAATCAATGCTATCGTTCACAACTCCTCCTTCTGGTCACTGATTGGCCAGAATGAAATTGAAATTAAACTCAATGGGAGAAAGCGCCAAAGGGAGATGAGAATTGATTTGTGCAGAAACAGAAACAGGCTACAGCCTGAGGACTTTCTGTTTAGAACCAACGTGTTCAAAAACCCAAGTTACAAGTCGAGCTGTTTTTGTGTTTCAAGGGACTTTTTATCTCTCCTCAGTAAACAAACTTTGTTCCTTTCCAGATGTTTGGCCTTGTTATTCCTCGCTATGCTGTTCTGTTCCCATATCTTTAAAACTCTGAATCTTTATGTTGATGTTTTAAAACACGGATATAGTCAAGCAAGGATTCCATCTGAAAACGTGGGGTTGAGGTTTTGATGTTTGTTTTTCTGCGTCTCCTCTCAGATGTCTCTCAGAGGTGCCGGGGCGTGTCTGGTTTGTAAAAGCAGCTGCTCTGGATTTCAGCCTCATTCCTGGAGGTACAGTTGCTTCATTTTATGCTTTTTTATTTTACTTTGCCAACAAAAAGGAAAAACAGTGAAAGGAATAAAAAACAAAAAATCACAGCAACAATCCCACAACCGTTGTTGGAAATCGTTTACTCTGCAAACAAACTGATCAACACATGATAGGAGTAAACAGAGTTGGGCAGTAAGAAGTTACAAAACATTTTGCACTTTAGCACCAGCAGAACTAATACTTATGATTGGTGTTTTAGGATTATTGTGGCTAACCTTTTAGCTAGTAATAACCCACTAATATTTAAATATCAATCTGTTGAAAAGCACCTTTTGGAAAAAGTTACTTTTAGGAGTAATTTTACTACGTTGTACTTTTTACGTTTACTTGAGTAATTTCATCATGAAGCATTTCTACTCTTACTCGAGTAAAACTTCTGGATTTTCTTCCCACTGAATGAAAAACAAACACGTTGTAACCAGAAACAGGCACATACCTGCAGTTTTTATTAAAGTTTCAGAGGTTTTTATCGAAAGAAACTCAACTGGGGAAAAAAAATGTTTTTTGCCTCATTTTTGTTGTTATTTATGTAAATCATTTTGGTCTTTAAAATACCAAAATTTCCACATAACTTTATATTTTGATATGTCTGATGATCTAACTTTTAAATATTAAATGATTGATGTTTTGTTTAATTGAGTAGACATTTTACCAAATGCGTTTTTACTCTGACTTAAGAAATTTCTTGGATGGCTACCTTTTATTTTTACTTGAGTAAAAGTTTTGGCTACTCTGCCCACCTCTGGGAATCAACATGGCAGCTGTTCTGGATAATTTTATAGACAATATTTGATCAGATGTAGAGTTAGTAAGGCATCTCAATCTTGTTTATAATTAAATAAAGAATGGAAACCGTAAATTAAACATCACCACCTCTGCGGGGCTCTGTGCAGGAAAGCCTGCGTGGCGTGCGGCTGCAGCACGGTCAACCACGCGCCTCCGGACGGCGACGCGGAGGACGATCAGCGGATGGGTCGCCTTCTCGGAGACTCGCCATGCTCCCACCTAACCGCTAAGGTCAAAGGGGGCGGAGGCCTTCGAGTCTACAAGAGAAACCGAATGATTGTGACGAACCCGGTGGTGTCGCGCAAAGACCCGACTTTCAACACCACCACGTATGACTGGGCGCCGGCCGGACTGAACCAGAAACTGGTGAGACAGCAGAACCGGAAGCAGAAATTCAGTTAAAACTGTCAGTTCCTTATTTTACGTAATCATAATGTCGTTCCTCCTGTTCTTGAAGAATATTTTATTTCTGCTATATTGGGTTTTTTTTTTATTTGTTTCAGTTGAAAAAGTTTTAGCATTAGCTTCTGCAAAATACTGTTTGTGGCGCATTTAGTGCTAGCAGAATTAATGTTTATGATCAATGCTTTAGGGTTAGCACAGCTAATTTTATAGCTAATTTTATAGTTATACTGTTTTAAAATAATGAAATCCCAAACAACATGCAGCGTGTTATTAGCGCTAAATATCCACAAATAATCATATAACTTACAATAAATAGCATGTAAATCAGAAGCTAATTTTTACCCTAAAATAACTCACATATTTATTTCCTAAAAGTCAGCCATGTTCATAGCCAATACTTCTGAGTGAAAAAGATACAGTTGGAAGTTTGACAGTGAATCTGATATGAAGCTGACATCTGCTACTGACAGGCCACTAGCACTACTAGCTAAAGCTTTAGCTTCAGTTAGCTTTTAGCTGGCTTTAGCTTTTTAGCTAACTGTTCACACACTTGATGCAGCAATTTTATGTTATTAAACATGGTAGCTAGTTGACCCACAACCATTAGCAAATTAGCTAAAAACACCAGAAAAACAGGAAACAAACCATGTAAATAAGCAGATGGGGGTAAACACAGCGAGTTCAACACGGAGAAACCAGACTGGAGGTGAAGGTTTTGAGCAAAACTACAGAGAAACTGTGGAAATTGTAATTAGGAAAAGTGTGGTTTAGAACCACAAAAGTAGACTTGGAGGAGCTGAATCTCATCCAGTGAGCGCTGAAGGTCGTGGTTTGGAGACTCTAGCAGAAAATAACCTCCAAAAAAAGCAAAGGTGACGCCCTCTGCTACCTACAGAGAGGATGCTTTTGGATATGTGGGATGCACAGGAAGCTAATTACATTATTTACACACAGAAATTCACAACACAACAAACTGTAATTAATGAATCTCCTTTTAGATTTATAAGGTCAGTGTGTGTCAAACTCAAGGCCCACGGGCCAAATCCGGCCCGCCAGAAGATTTTTTGCACCCTCTAGACTCTATAAATAGAAACATCAAGAAGACAGATGTGTTTTTAAATATTTCATCAATCAAATCAGCAGTTTTGTGTGTAGAATATCAGATTACACAAAGGTAAAAATATATTTAATATGATTTAAGGTAACCCTTTATTTGAAGGAGTCTGCATAAGACGGATGTAACGCCTGTCATAAGGAGTCTTTATAAATGTTTATGACGTGTCATTCGGTAAGTAATGACACTTTCAATACAAAGTTGACACTTTCAATGCAAAGTTGACACTTTTATTGCACTTTTTAAACAACTTTTAGTGCAACTCCGCATTAGATGTGTCATTATTTACCAAATAATGCAAAGTTGACACTTTTAATCCTCTTCATCTAAAGTTTTACCTCATTGAATTTTAAATGGGAATTATCAAAATTGTAACAGCTTGTTAAAAGGTTGTTTTATCAACACTTTCTGCCCCTAAAGGACATTCTTGTGGCCCAAAATAAAAATGAGTTTGACACTCCTGTGTTAAAAGAGAAGTAAATTAAAACTGCTTGAGCAAGTGTTTTTTTAAACTCATAACTTCTGTTGGAAGCACTAAAATATATTTCTCAGCCGTTTCTTCTTGTCTGCTTTGCATTAAAATCAGCCCAGCCTGTAATTATGTGACAGACATTTCTGCGGCTGAGAGACGGATCCAAACCCAGCAGAGAAACATTGTGTCTGCCTCGTCCGGGTTGGACTCGGCTTGCTAACTCCAGGCTGTTAGTCACCGTCTGCCAGCGGCAAAATAAGCTGACGACACACAGCTGTGTCACAGAAAAACACCTGGAGAGAGCAAAACGAAACCCGCTGCTCAAAACCAAAACCCGCTGCTCAGGTTTCAGCGGCAGGAAGTGAAAACTGAACCAAAGAGACGAAGATACTATAAAAACCAGGGGTTCATTTCATAAAATCATGAAATAGTCTGATTTCATGGCGTTTTCTGTTCCAGTGGAATTGGATCTTTTTCATAAATATTAGGGAATTATTGGTTTAAAATAAGCTCCTTTTCAGTTTTGTCTTATTTCAAGCAAACTGAAATGTTTACACTAGGAACTAAGCAAAAATACTTGGTAAAATTTTGTTTTTGCAGTGAACTTTTGCGCAGTACGATGCCTGGAGGAAGATTTTTCTATTTTTATCATTGAACTCTATGTCAGTGTGTAAAAGTGTTTTTTTTTTTTTTTGTCTCTTCAGGCCATGCAGTACATGGAGCTGCTGCCTGAAAGCCAGCGCCCCGTCTCTGGGACGCCCGGAGCCCTGCAGCGCCGCAGGCATCTCCTCAGCCAGCTCCCGGTCTACGATCAGGACCCCATGAAGTGTCAGAGTCTGGGCAGCGAGGACGAGGTTCGGCTCAGTCCATAAACACGACGGCGCGGATTTATGGGCTGGAAATAGAAGAGGAGGAGCTCATTTCTGCCAAAAAACTCTCAGATTAATCTCAGAAATTTTCTAGAAAAACTTTAACATTCCTGAGACTGAAAAGTAAAAAGAATTGTGAGAACATTTTTGAGATTAATTTAAGACATTTTCTGGGGGGAAAAAAACATTTATGAAAAGAAAATTCTTGGAAAAAAAAAAGTTGCAAAAATCAAAAATGTCTGACTGTCCAAATGTTTCTAAGATTAATCTCAACATTTTTGAATGTTTTTAGAAAAATGTTGATTCTTCAAAATCAGAAACTTCAAACTATTTTCTAAAAAAATTCTGTCATTAATTATAAAATTTCATTTTTCTTCTCACAATTTTGTGACATTTCAAACTCATAAATTTTCCATTTTTCCTAGAAAATTTCTGAGATTAATTTCAAAACGTATGAGTATTTTATGAGCAAATTTTAAACTTTTGTGGTTCAGAAATGTGTCTGTTTTTGAAGTTTTTGTTGGAAATGTACGCCTCCTTTTATATTTCTATCTTTAATGGTCCGGACACGCTGAGGCACACAGGCGACTGAAAGTGAGCTAAGTTATCTTTAACCGATTCACCTGCAGGTTTCGGCCATGATTCTGTTCGTGAAACAGTTCAAACTGGAGGTTCTGGGAGTCGGGGAGGTCGGCCTACCTGGGGAGGGCGGCGCTCTGAAAGAAGCAGCTGCTCAGCGGACAGCAAAAGAGGTCAAAGGTCACGGCGACAAGGCAGAGGCCGTGCAGCACCAGAATCAGAGTGTGAGCCGGAGCAGCACCTCCTCTGCTGTGAACGGAACCAACGACAAAACTGAATATGTGAGGAAATAAAAAAATTATAAACACATTTTATATAAAACTAACAGAAAGAAGTGAAACAAAGAGCAGAGCTGGAACATCAGTTTAAGATTTCTGAAACACTAATTTCATTAATTTCTGCTTCAAAGTTCTTTTGGTCGATTTTAAAGATGTTTGTTACATTTTTAGATAAATAAAACTATTTAAAACTATTAAAACTACATAAAACTAATGAGAGTTTAGTTTTATGGTTTCTGTCACCTTAAATCCAATTGGCTTACTGCTTGCCACGCCCCCAACTCAACGCTTGTACCCGCATGTAAAAATGGCTGCAAACAGATGTGCAACTAATTATACAACCGTACATCTTCGCCGTACATCTTCGCCGTACATCTTCGCCGTACATCTTCGCCGTACATCTTCGCCGTACATCTTCGCCGTACATCACCAAATGTGGCTCAACATCCGGAAGTTTCTGCTCATTTTTCACACACTAAAAGCTTTCATTCATATTTATCATGTGACGTCACATTTCCGGGTTCTTTGTGGCCGACACCCATATTGGTCGGTATTGGTAAATGACTGTTGTTATAGAGTTGCTATGACAACAATAAACAAGCCACAGTATCTGTCTCATACGAATTGATCCTGATCAGTAGAGATTTTGTCGATGTTTGTTGGTCAATAGGGTCAATATACTTTCTTTTCGTTGGACTCGAAGTCATGGTTCATCTTTGTTGCGCTTGCCTACCAAGATGGCAATTCAGTGGCGCGGATCACTTCTAGTCCAGACTTGTGGAAACTACGTATAGCCAAAAAATGGCTGGGTGTTTTTAAGTACATAGGCTATCTTCAGAAGCGGTTGAAAACCAAATGGAATGTGGATTTTGAAAAATAGATCCCCTCTAAGAAAACTACAAAAAAAACAATGATGGCAGTCATCAAGTTTTTCAGCTGTTTTTGTTGCAAATTCAACCTTTTTTGTTCTTTTGTCCCCAAGCGGTGTACTGGTTGCCACGGAGACGTCTCAAAGGACAGTCCGGTTGTTTACGCAGAGCGCGCAGGTTACCATGACGCCCTGTGGCACCCCACCTGCTTTGTGTGCTCGGAGTGCGGCCACGGCCTGGCGGACCTGGTCTACTTCTGGTCCAATCAGAAGCTGCTCTGCGGACGGCACTACTGCGAGTCGGTGTGGCCGCGCTGCTGCGGCTGCGACGAGGTGACGCGCCTGCTCTGCATGCATCATGAGCCTTTCTTCACTCTCAGCTGCTGTCTTTGAATCAACGCTGCCTCTCCATCCTCAGCTCATCTTCTGCAAGTCGTTCATCACGGCGGAAGACGGACGGACGTGGCATCCGCAACACTACTGCTGCTGGAAGTGCGGCCAGAGCCTGGATTCGCCCTGTCAGCACTAACAAAACACATCACAATCAGATGTGATCATTATTACTGCAAATCAAGTCCAGCGTGGCTCTTTCTGTTTGTAGACAGTTTTAACATGTAAATCCTAAGTAATAAAGAGCTGAATTATGTTTTTAGCTGACATGTAAAGTTGTTTATTTTCTGGCTCCACCGACACAAACAGTAAAACGGTTTTATTAGGTTTTATGAAACACTTGAAGGGACATTAAACTGTCCTCAAAGCACTTAGAGACTCACCCAGAATGTGTTTAAAATGGCTGAAGGAACTTCCTCTTGATCTCTCAGCTCTTAAAGCTCTGACAGCAGCTTTGTACGGAAGCCCAGAAGTGACATTTCAAGGAAACATCATAAAACCAAATAAATTATATGTATAACAGGGAATTGCTGAATCCTTAAAAAGTCTTAAACTCATGTACATAAAATTAAGGCCTTAAATGTTTTCAATTTAAAGCCAAAGTAAGTTGGTCTTAAATACTGTAATCATAGGTCGTAAATTTTGCCACGGCAGGACTGTTTAATGTTGTATATTCTGTACAGTTATGTTTTTATCGCTGGTCTTTTCTGTCACGCAAAGGTTTGAGTCACGCAGAAATCTTCACTGCATTCTATGACTCGAGGCAGTTCAGGCTACTGCTACCTAGCTGCTAATATACTCTAGCTAACTAGGTTTTATGCATCTGTCATGAGTAAATTTATTGCTAATTAGCTGGAAAACGATCATCTTCGGCAAGGCTAGGGGCCTTCTGTGCAAAAACTTTGAATTTCAAACCTGGCACTACAAGGTTAAGGTTGTAGGAGCAATCTCAAAATATGAAACTTTTTCTGTAAATTTCTGCCATTATACAGGTCTTAAATTTAATTCATAATTGTCTTACAAGGGCATTAAAAAGTTTTAAATTTGAATTGGTAAAACCTGCAGAAACCCTGTAAACCATTGATGCTGATTGACGCTGCCTAAAAAGTCAGAAAATTATTATAAGGTGTTATAAGCAAGAAACATTTTTTAAAAGCTCCCAGTCATTTTGACCAATCACTTAAGTGATTGGTCAAAATGACTGGAAAAGCGCTATATAAGTTCAGTCCATTTACCATTTTAATCCATTTATTTTCCACAGAAATTCAGTGAATAGAATAAAATGGGGGTTCACTGTTGTTGACATTTTAAATAAAGGATCTTATAACTCATCTGTTTTTAAAAAAATGTGTTGTGATCTAAAAATGAATGTTAACTTTAGGTTTCAGCAAAAAATAAAGGAAAACGTAATGTAAGTGGTGTAAAGGGGCATCAGGTTGGATTACATACCTTCCCAGAGTTCAGCTGATCTACTCCCTGCAGGAATGCGAGGTATTCCTGTGGTCTCCGGGTCGACGTTCCCGGGAAGTGCCGTCACCCAGCTGATCCACAAAAAACAAGTTGTTATTTTTAGTCCTGAAGCGAAACGATTCCAGTTTGATTTGCTGAGATTTGTGGCTTTTAATAGAGTGTTGTGTAATCATACAGATTTTATGGAGGAGCTGGATGCATTAATCACTTCCTTTGGTTTTTGAAACTCAGATTATACACCAAGGTTTGAACTAATATGGTCAAAATCAGACATCGAAGGTTTCCAACTATATTATTACACAAATAAAACTCACATGTTGTTGTTGGCAGCCATCTTTGGTCTTCACAGCACTTCTCTGCTTTCACTTAATGGAAATTGTGCATGAAGTTAGTGAATGCGATAAAACATCCAGTTATAGACTTCAGTTTGCAACTTCAAATGGTTTGCAGGAAAGGGATCAACACCATTGGGAGTGATTGCTGCCACCTAATAAGTCTGAAAATTATTATAAGGAGTTATAAGCAAGAAAACATTTCTCAAAAGCCGCCAGTCTTGAATAACATTTTCCTTTTTATTTTTTGACATACAAAAGTCTCAAGCCGTAATCTTTGTATTGTTTCTGGTACGTTGCTAACAACAGCAATGGACAAGAACATTTATCGGGTTAATTTCTGCTTATAAAACTGATGGAAAAGACTGTTGTCATTAAGGAAGTTAGCCTAGCATTCCAATGCTAAACATGTCGAGTAGCACAGATGCTAATGCTAATGTTAGCATCCAATCCACATTTCCAAGGTGTTTTTGCATCACTTGAAAGTTGAACTTTGCATTATTTTGATGGTTAAACTAAATAACATATTAAAAATGATAAATATTTGTTGCTGAGCTCAAACGTTTACTTTCAATAATTTAGCAGCAAAACAAGATTTTGAATTGAAAATGTTGCTTATTTTGTAAATTCTATTGGTTTCCATTTAAATGTTTATTTGCAGTCCATGAAATTAACTCGATTAAAAATGATGAGGCCTGAGCTAAAAAACCCAACAAATATGGAACCATCTGTCTGACAGCTGCTGATGACCCCAACAGCATCACTGGGATCCAAAACACAGCAGCAGAACGGACCAGTCAAAGCCCAAAGAACAGTGGAGGCTGCGCTTATTTATTCTCATCATTATTTTCTTTAAAGCATTGTGTATTTTTATGAGAAATTAGAAATTAAAAGAGAAAATCTTTTATTTTAGGAAAAAACAAGAGAAATTAGATTTACTAATAAATCTGTATTGATGCTGATTTGAAACTTCTGTTGCCAAATTTTTAATCCCCTCATTTCAGTTATGAAATTATCATCTATGGTATAAATCCTCTGCTGTAAATATGGCAAACAATTAACCCAGCAGTCATGTTTCTGGACTGAAGCTGGAGTAGAGAACCTCTGCATGCACAGGGAGAACATACAGAAAGGCCCCGGGCTGGGATTTGAACCTGAGACCTTCAAGCTGCAAAGCAAACCTCAAAACTGCTCCCCCATGCTGCCCAACTTTGATTTCATCATGTCATAACTAACACAGGAAAGGGATTTTTAGATTTTATAAATATTTTTATTTCTTTTTTCAAATTAAAACTAGAAAAAAGACAAACATACAACAAAATGCAAACAACACAGCAAGGCTGCTTCAAACTGTTAATCCTCTTCTTAGGCAAACATTTTCAGCCAGTTATTATTATTCAATCAATGTAACAACAATACAATTCTTGTTCTGGAAAAAACACAGAAAAGGACCATTTATAATAATTCTGTAATTCTGGTTGCAATGAACAGCTGTTACTGATTATTGCAACCAGAATTAACAGAACAACTGTTTGATAAAACAAATTCTATTATTTTCCATAATTTTTGCAAGGGAAAAAAAGAATCTGAATTTCCAGGAAAGTCAGCATTCTGAGATTAAAATCTGAATTTTGTTTAAAAAATAAAACCGTCATAATTCTGAGTCTAAACTCTGAACTGTGAGACTTCAGAGTTATTTTATCCTGAATCCTTTTCCATACAAATGTGTTGATTCATTTATTTGTAGGATTATTTATTCCTAATTTAGACCCACAGAAGAAGTCTTGTCTGTTTGTTTTAAACACTGTAAACTGGCGGTGACGCATTAATGACCCTTAAACACAACATCTGAAAAATTAGACCCAACAGTTCTGTTTCAGCATAATTCACCATTTTTAATTTAACACCAGCTATGTTTCCTTTAACCATAAAACTGAAGTTACAAAAATAAATTTGCATAATGGGAAACACCAATTTTGAAAAACCTCAGGTTTTTCCATGACAGATTTTTGCACTAGAATGAGGTGGTTTTTCAGCCACATCAAAATGTTTTTATCTGGTCAGAGTGCAATGGAAAGACTTGTTAAAAAAAATCACAGGAGTCACGTGACCAACAACAGGACGTTACCACTGGCAAGATGATGACAGGCAGCGGTTGGAGGCTGATGGTTTGTTTGTTTTTTTGATTAAAAATCATGGCAGCGAGGATGTAGACGGTTGGATGACATGTATTCATAATTCAGCAACGGCGCAAGCGCTCATCATCTATTAGCCATCAGAGGAGACGTCAGTGTCCTACTCAGATTTGAACAACAAGCCCCGCCTATTTTGGAGCCGGCAACGTAAGCAAAGTTTTGGGAAATTGTAGTCGGCCATTTTACAGAAAAGCTATGGATTTAATCCTTTGGAATGATGCACAACTGTTTATGAACCCTGATGCTGTGAGAACTATGATTGAACCAGCTGCACATTGTTCTAAAATAAAATAAAATAAAATATTCACCATCCTACTACTTTCTTCTTCCCTGTTTTCACCAGTAGTGATATCCGGCTGTTGATACTGTAATGTGGGGGGGGGGGGATGCTTTTATTGCATTTTTGCTAAATACAATTTTCGTGTTTCCATTAAGCAAATTTATTCTCATAATTGCAATTTTATGTTTAATGGAAACGCAGCAATAGACAGAGATCTCCTGACGTGCTTTAGTTCGTTAGGATGAGCCGCTTCATTTACCCTGAGGAACGTTTCTGTTTTCTCATCCGTAATTGCGTCCTACTCCTTGCTGTCCTCGTCGTCCGGCCCGCCGCCCTCTGACGGTAATATCTTCATCGGTTTGACGCCTCCCACGTAAAAGATCGGAAACATTTTCTCAGACCAGCTGTGTGAGAAGGTGCAGATGTGCTTGAGGGTTTTGGGGTCGGTAAAAGACAGTTTTCCCCTCTCCAGGTCCAGATGGACCCGGATTGCCTGCAGTTTTCCTATAACGTGGAAGCTAGCGGGTGCTCCTGGGGAGAAATAGGAATATTTTTCTTTGGAAAAACAAACAGCCCACAATCCCGACCTGAACTGAATCGGTTTCTTCCTTTTGAACGATTCTTCTGCAACGCCAACGAACCAGCTGCTGCAGTCTGCCACCTCCACGGTCCAGAAATGGACGCCCGCAGTGAAGCCCCTGGAGGCCGAAACGATCCCCTCCGACTCAAACCTCTCGGGATTCCCGGGAAGTTTCTGTCTGCTTCCCCGCCTCACCGCAGCGAGATCCTCGCAGATGATAAGTCCCGGTCCGGCAGTGTTTGGGTCCAAAACCACTGGCGTACGGGACACCACGTGTTTGACCTTCTTCCAGGTGTTACAGCGCAGGTTGCCCAGGTGTTTGGCCACATCCATTAGTGCGCCCGCAGCCGGCTGGGACAGCTCCGGCAGGGGGCGCTGCTGCTCCGTTCCTGCAGCGCTGGAGCTCTGCAGGAGCGCAGCATCTTTACATCTCAGCTTCCTCTCTGCAGATTTTATGGTGTCGTAAAGAGCAGTCATTACTCCGTTTAGAACCTTAATCTTCTCGTTCACCCTCAGACTCTTCTGCTCCTCTTCCTCCTTCACCGCAGCCACCCTGACCTCCTCTTCGTCACGCAAAACCCGCTGCAGCATCCTGAACTCCTTCCGTATCCTGGCCTCCGTGAGCCGGGCCTGGGAGTGAATGTGTTGGGCAGTCAGGTCCAAGTCTTCCTTTACTTTTGTGAAAAGCTTGAGTTTCTCCTGGAGTGGCATGATGGACTTTCGCAACGCCTCCCTGCGGTCCTGCGCCACCTCGGCTGCTGGCCGGAAGACGTGGCCGCTGTGCTGCTTGGAGTCCCTGCAGATGAGACACACCGGTTGCTTGTCGTCCAAGCAGAACAGCTTCAGTTTCTCTGAGTGCAGCTGGCAGACATCTTCACGCTCCAGGAGGAAAGCCTCGCACGTGTTCTTCAGCACCAGGTTGCACGTGGGCTCCTTGCGGTCGGAGTCGCAGTTGCAAACCGGACACTTTCGGATCTGTTTCTGCGTCCACCACCTGCTCAGACAGGCCCTGCAGAAGCTGTGGCTGCAGGACAGGAGGACGGGGTCTCTGAAGATGTCCCGACAAACGGGGCAGGACAGTTCCTCTTCTAAATTTGAAGCCATGTTGTCTTAACGCCGACGCAAAGTTACAAAAAGGAAGTTAGATCCGCGATTCGCTCTAAATAAAGTTATTTCCCAGTCTTAAATAAACTTACGTTCAGTTCACAAAGTCAGTTGGACGACAAAGTTTAGATTCCGGCGTTGAGGTCTCCAGAGGTAAACAAATGCTGCTTCCGGTGACGTCCCGTCGAAGCCCGCCACAGCCAAACGTGAGCTCGGCCGCCATATTCGTCAGGGACATGTCGCTTCCCCGTATTAATGGAGGTACGGCCAACTGCTGCCACCTCCTGCTTATCTTGTGGTTGCACTGCAAAAGCCACCCCAAAATCTAAACTGGCTCTTTTGAGTCTTACTTAAGTAAAAAATATGTTTAAGTACATTTTTTAGATACTCTGCTCACCTCTTACTGGTGTGAATTGTTACAATTTTTGCTACCCTGGTTGACTTGCACCTGGTATTTTTCTTTTTCTGGGACTCTGAACAGGTGTCTATAAATCAGGGCTTTCACTAGCACTGATCTAGCCCTCATGCTCTAGGGCTCTATCCCTCATGTCTATTTGTCTAAAAAATAAAACCACACCTTTAATTCCAGGTTATCCTTGTGTTGCTACCTGTGTATTATGGAAGTCAGCCACAATGATTCATGACTTCCATGCAAACGAAACATAAAACTCATTTCACCAACAAAGAAGCTGTTTTTATCTCATGTTTTGTAGTAGAGACATTTTTCTGTCCTCCAATCAATGAATTGTGTGACACTAGTAGCTCCACCTTAACCATACGATACCATTTCTCTTTTGACCTAAACTAAAGGAGGCCCAGGAATGGTGTGGTACTAGTCGGCTGTATGGGCCACTTTTACATTGGGAACAGTCAAATAAGTGTACAAAACTGTACCAACCCATGCTGCTCAGTGGAAATGAGGCGTTAGAAGTCCTAAGATGGTACCTGGAGCAGGGAGGAGGAAGGGTAGAGGTGAAGAATGAGGCCAGGAAGTAAAGGGCAAAGATGGATGAGAGTAATGAGGCGGAGGGCAAAAGATGAGGACTATAGTGACACCCTATGGAGAAATAAGTGGGTGGTATCGAAAGAACGTAGCAAAATGAAAGGTAGATTCATGTGTTATGTCCAGTGCAGCTGCAGATGGTTTCTATAGACACAGAAAGGTAGTATAAAGATTTGAATATTGTAAAAAATGCACTAATTGTGAGAAATTATTATGAGAAACATAATTAATTTTGAATAATTCACAAAATCCATTGTGTAACCTGAAGTGAGCACCAGAGCAAAGAGTCTCTGGAAATCAAAAAAATTAGAAATGAAAGATTGGTTAATCATCAGACTCTTGGTGTCTCTGTGATTTTTACCTCTGGTGTCACTCTGTCTCCTGGAGCCTAATTTTAGACGGCTGTTTCTTCTCCCGGCGGCCGTCACTTCCTGTTTGTCCGGTGGGAACTCAGTGGACGCACACACGTATTGTGAAGGGGTTCCTGTTCCTGAGGGTCTGTGGATCCACTCAGGGAGAAGGTGAAGGGCAAGAAAGTAGATGGAGAAATTCATGGCTGGACAGAAGGACTGAGAAGGGCCACGTTTTGAGAGAAGAAGGACAATTTGAAGAGACAAACTGGAGGAAGAAGAACGATAAGTCTCCAGTTTTAAGGAGAAAGAGAAGTGTTGAGTAAAATGTGACTGTGAAGGAGAGTAGATTAACGGAGAAGTTGGTGCAAGTGTTGGATGGCGTATGTGGAGAACAGGGAGGACAGCTAATGTGACTTTGGGGAACCAAGAAGGTGACCTGGAGGAAGAGGAGCAGCAGATCGACAAATTCTGTGGTGGAGGAGTAAATCTGGTCCTGATGATGGGCTGCTGCCTCTTTGTTTACTATCGGGTAAGTCAGACAGAGTCTCAGGATGGACTTCAGCTTCTTCTGTTGGCTCATATTAAACTCTGTAGAGTTAAGGTTTCTAGGTTATGTTCTATCCTCTCATGTCAAAGTAACGAGACAAAACAAAATGCTTCTCGCCCGAAACGTTTGCTGGAGCCTCAGCACCCGTCCACCCCAGAAGGGACCAGGCTGTACAGAAAATGGATGGAAGGGTGAAGTTTAATTTGCTGAAGTTTATAAAATCCTTTAAAACTTTTTCTATGAATCAGATATTTTGTTCTGAAATATGGACACATTGTCCTCCTGAACCGTTGTACCTGTGAGGGATTGTTTCCGTAGCTGGAACATGTGCAGAAACTGTTGGACCTCTTCCGCCTCTCCTGCCTGTCCAGATGGGACTTTTTCATCTAGCTTGGTTTTTATGACCTGAAAAAGGTTGAATGTGAATCTACATCCAATACCTGTTATTTCCTTTCCATGGTCAGGATGAAATCTGCACTGCTCCTCCTGATGCCACTTTCCATCTGGAGGAAGAAGAACAATAAGTGTCCAGTTTTTAAGGGACTGGTCATCAGTTTCCCAGTTTCCCTTTCCAGTAAAGGCATGTTGGGAAAAAAGACCTGGATGTTTTCTCTTTAGCATTTGTGATCAGAAACAATAATTGGGATGAAATCCTACCTTTAAACAGACTGTCTGGTTGAGATTATTTCAGGTAATTAACAGGAGAGGTTTGGAGGAAGTTGATTGACCTTATTTGGAATAAAGAAGCTCTTCTTCTCTGATTTCTGCAGTTAAGGTTGTGTAACAACAGCAGAGTAGGGACACAACTCCAAACAAACAGCAGACTTCCCGCTATTGTCTCACCGATCTCAACATCCTTCTTCTTCTGCCCTCCTGTTTTCTTCTTCTTCTCTTCTGTTCTGTTGTCCCCCCTGCTGTTTATGTGATTATTTTTTCCTCTTCTTCTTGTCGCCATGGCAGCAGACAGGAAGTTTGGTTCCTTGTTCATGTTGTTGAGAGCGTGAAGAGAGTTGTTATTGATGTGAGTCAGTTGCGATTATCACCTTAGTGATGAAATGCTGTTTAAAACAGTTCAGGATGAAGATTAGTCATTCTGAGGAGCATTGATGTAAATGTATTCTTTGTTTCCCGACGATGAAGGAAAATTCCAGAAAGTCTGCATGAAAAACAAAGATATAATTTAAATATCTCCAATTTTCCAATTTGAGTGTTTAGCTTTAATATGACAAACTTCCAGAAGACGATGCAATCAGAGATTTTGGGGGGGTTTTCAGTCTTTGTGGCCTAAAATTGCAGATTTTGTGGCTTGTTTTTCAAAAAGTTGACATTTTCTTAAGCTTTACTTTTGCCATAACATGGTCTTCTCAAAAACTTGAAATTGCTGCACAAAACCTTCTGAAAAGGGATTTCAGCATAGATAATTTAAAATGCAAACATTTTATTTACTCCTAATACAAATAAATTAAAGTCAGGAGGAGTCGTCAGAGTGCAAAAGAAGAATTCCTTCACATTCACATTTTTTGAAAGAAAACAGAAAAAGGCATTTGTTACCATTGCCATATGCAGAAATAGACAACGTCCAGTAAGAAACAACCAATCAGAGCCAGGAGGAGGATGTTAGTGCTGAACATCATGCTCATGTATGCACTGCTCAACATGACCCAGTAAAGCTGTTTGTCCACCGTCTTCAGTGACCATGCTAACTAGCCTCAGCATTCCTGGTAGGCTTTGTTGTGGTGAAGCAGCACGTACACGGGGATGATTGGGTGTTTTTAACTGGGAGCTGCAGATGGCTGGAGGACCAGAGGGAGGATGAGCTTTATTTTTTAACAGGTTTTCTGTCTCTTTCACTACATGGTGAGAGATTTAACAGACACGTAGAAAACATATTTTAGTAAAGTTACATGCTACGGCTTTGTGTTTGTTGGTCAGATTTGTGAAAATGTTGCAAAAAATCTGTGCAAAATTTTTGAATGATGAGTGAATTTTGCATTAATAGTTTTAATTGGCGTATTGAGGGGATTTTTTGGACCAATTAGGACCTCCCTCATATTTACCAGCCAATGAGCTGAAGGGAGGCTGAGATTAACCAATCAGACTTCAGGAAAAATATTTTCTTTATTCACTAAAACTGCCTGCTTTTCACATTACAGTTCACACTTACGTAATTAACACTCAGTGATTAATTATAGATGAATTTAGCACAAATAAAACCTCCAGAAATTTGCCAGTTACAATAAAATTTAAATGAAATCAAGAAATGAAGGTGGTTTAAATCATTTCTGCGCTGAAAATCCTGCTTCCTGTGTTTTGTGTTGCAGAAGAAGAGAAAGCAGACCAGCAGAGATGCAGACGCCCTCAGCCTCTGCAGTCTGGACATCAATGTGAGTTTATCTCCAGTGAACCTTTTGGTTCTGCCTCGGTTAATGCTGAACCGTCATTCTCAGCCCCAGAACCAATGAGACGTCTGAGACACAACCGTTGACTTGAGGGGTCTGACTACTTCCTGAAAGAGCAGAGGGAATCGTTCACACCTTTGAAATGGAGGATGAAAATAGGAACGGCATCCGGCTTTCTTGTAGTTGTTGTTGTGCGTTTGCTCCTGCTGCTCGGCTGCATAGTTGTGTTTCGCAGCAAGTGGAAGGGAGGCAAGAAGCTTTTAGGAAGGAAAATAATGGCTGGAAACTCACTAGAAACAAAAGTAACAGCAAAGAAAGAGCTCCAAGATTTAATGGATTTATGGTTTATTGTATTTAAATAGTAAACCTAAAGGATAAAATAAAATGGTGGCTCTATAAAAATTACTAAAAATTAGTTATAGTGGTCGTGTGGCGTTAGTTGAGTCCAGATGAGTTTTATTAGCAGGATGAAACTGACTGTTTGGATTATAATCTAAAATCAGTTTTAAGTTATAATCTTATTCCCTCATCAAAAATAAACCTGCTGTGTTGCCTTGATTCTTTCATGCATGTTTGACCAATCCTTTAATCTCCATGGCAACCATTCAGCTGTGAAAAACACCTGGGTGCACCTAGATCTGCCTTTGAGGCGTAGCTCCTCCCCACTCAGCTCCTTCAGACTAGCCGGTAGCAATTAGCATTAAACTCCTGGTGGAAGTGCACATCTGCTGATCTCACTATAGGATCTACTTCTCCATGAAACGCTGGTAAAAACGTTGCTAAAGGGCCAACAGAGGAGCCATGTTGTGATGACTTTCTGAAGGCGGAGCTACAGAAGAGGAGGAGTTTTAAAGAAACAGAGGCCCAATTTCAAGGTATTAAATTAAGAAATAAAACTTCTTTAAAGTTATTTTTGATATGGAGCATTTTTCTAACACCTGAAGGTAACATAGATACTTTATTGTGCTATAAAATGACACTATTTGTCTGGAAAACACATAATAACATAATACTGCCCCTTTAAATACTAAAAGCTATTTGGAGCAACAGATAAATGTAATAATGTAATAAAATAATAATAAAATAATGTAATTTTTAAAATGATGCTCAAGAGAAAAGACAGGCGTTTGGTGGAGAACATTATGACCAAGCTGGACTTCATGTCGCTCCCCTCCTGCTGTATTTTTATCGGCGTGAATTCCCGGGCGTTCCCCGGCTCAGCACAGGAAGTGGACCCGTCTCTGCTCGGTCCGGCGCAGGAAGTGGACCGGGCTCAGCACGCTCCGGCGGGACAAACAGCCCAAACACACCATCAGTCTTACTTTGTTCAGAGCAGCGCCGGCAGATATGGGACCTGGAATAAGTTACGGCCCATTGTTTGAGTGCCACAGCAGAGTGAATCACACACAGAACAATTGTGTTCTGCAGGACACCGGGGCGGCCATATCTGATTCTAAAGGTCAAAGGTCGCGACTAGAGGGTCCATCCAACACATCCATTCCTGCTGACAAACATATACTAACATACACAAGTGATCACATCAGGAAAAAACACTTTTTGGTCACATTTAAATTAATTACAGAGTTCACAGATCTGTGCAAAAGTTTCAAACCACTTATAATTTTATGCCGTCTCTTTAAAGATTTACCTGCAAACATGAAACCTTTAGGAGTTAAATACATACTATAATTACAACATTATTATTATTATTATTATTAAAATATAAAGATTAAACTAAAACAATGTTGTATCAGTACAGAATAAATCACTTTTTAGATATTTCTGACATTTTCTTTTTTGTTTCATTTAGTATTTTATTAATGATCAAATGTGTTGGAATTTAATTTGTGTTTTTAAATATTTATAATCTAACTCCTGATTAAGTTTTAAATTGTTTTTGCCTCCTCTATTAAGCAAAGCTAATAAAAAGGTCAATATTATAATTTATATGACATTATATAATACGACTACTACTAATATATTATTAATATATAATATTATAATATATTAATATATACATATCATTATGTAGATAATATAATTACACTATATACATATCATTTATATCATGATATCATTTATTATGATATATCATATAAATGATATGTATATAGTGTAATTATTATACTGTATACATATATAATATAATCATACAGGTAAAATTATATTATACATCATATATTCAATTAAGTTTTTTTTACACCAAAATTTTTTTTATTTTATTAATTTTAATTTTATTATAAAGGACCCATTCATAATAATAATAATAATAATAATAATAATAATAATAATAATAATAATAATAATAATAATAATAATAATAATAATAATAATAGAAATAAAATTAATAATTATGATTAATTTACTTTACTTAGCACCAAATCACAGTTAGTACAAATGATATTAATAATAATTTCATGTAAGTCTATTTTTATAACAATAATCCAAAGCTACAAATAATAACTAAAATGATGAAACTATTTATTCTTATAGCACCAATTCAATGCTGCTAAGAACAATAATAATTTAATGCAGTTAAATTCAATTTGACTTATTTATTTAGTGCAAATTTAGAACAAATTGTGATCATAGTTATAATGAATATTGTGTTTACTGTGAAGTTTGTGTTTGGCTCCAGAGTCGCCATTGATTTCTTGTTCCCACTAGTTAATTGAGTCCCTCAGGCCAACATTATAGATGCTCAGCGATCAATGTTGTTCAGCGAACAAAGATCACACTGAGGGATGAAATATTAAATAAAAGGCAGTGACACACTTTTATTTCTCTTTCAAAAAGTTTTTTACTGCACAGTTGTGAAGTTCAACCTTTCAGTTTCTTCTTTCCAGCTTTTTAGTTGAAAAACCTCCATGAACAAGGCGGGTCTGTCTGAAACGTCTGCAGACAAGTCGCTTCGTTTGGACAATAGCGCTGAGTCAGAGGTGGAGCTGCTTTTGTTTAGCGACCATGAAGAGTCAGAGTTCGCTGTTGACTCCAATAATAGTCACAGTTTAACAGAATGACGATATTTATTTATTTAAAAAGAAAAGCCTTACAAGCAGTTTTTTTTATCCTAAATTAACCTTTTCTAGATTTATCCGTTACTCTTTATCCATTTATTTTTGTTTACATGTAAATAGAGCATCAGGTAAACTAAACATGAGCGCTGCTGTGCAGTTTGGGAACTTCTGAAGAATCTCTGGCTTAATAAAGTTGGGACCAAAATGTGGGATTAAGTTGTGGAAATAAATGTAAAATTAGAAAATGCTTCAGTCTACAGATGGAAAGCATCTCATGTTCATGTTCTCATCAAATAACTAATAACGCCACCAACAAACATAGTTATTGATCTGGAAACTGCAGGACAAAAGCAGGACAGCTTTGGCCCCTGCAGGCTCACATCTCTCCCTCCCTTCACTGACAGACTGGCGTTTCCAGTACAACCAGTAGCTCCAGTACCAGCTCTTCTATCAGTTCCAGTGACTTGAGAATTGAGGTCATACTGACAAAAATACTGACATAAATAAATATATTTAATAAAAGTTTATTTAGATAAATGTTTATTAATGTGGCATTCAGACTGTAGCTCGGTTGTCTGGTTTCTATGGTGTCTGGCAATGGTAACCAGTAAAAACTCCCAGTTTAACTTATGTTGTTTGTAACACTAAATATTTAGCTTACAAACTAAACATTTAGGTCAGAGCTAAATTGCTTGTAGATAAGATAAATATTTATCTTGGAGCTAAATAGGCTCACTAAATACATATTTTGAAGCTAAATACTGTCAACAAATGCAGCATTCAGCTTGCTAACTTAATATCTATCTTCAAAATAAATATTTAGCTTGCCAGTCTTAACCTACTACCTAAATATTTTATCTGGAGCTAATTGAAAAATACATATTTAGCTTGCTAACAAAATGTTTAGTTTGGAGCTAATATTGACTTAGCAAGATACATTTTTAGCCTGCTAACTCACTACTTAGCTTGCTAACAAAATGTTTGAGCTACATTGTGTTATTTACAGATTCTGAAAATGGATTTCAATGATGGAAGACATGGAAATCAAAAAAGCAGTAGTTCTTTACAACAAGTGTGTGCTTTAATAACATTTTAATGCTATTTGTAGTTTAGAAGTATAATAAAAGAAAGAGACTTGAGTTGCTTTGGCAAACAAAACTTTTCTTTTAGCCGATGTAAATAATTATTTTATTTTGGATGTTTGGATGCTGTTAATCAGCATGGGGCGCAGCGCTGCTCACGGCCTGGTCACTGTTATATCACAGTCAGTGCAGCCCCAGGCCTGGCAGACGTAGATCAGCTTCCTGGTGGCATCTTATGTTTCTAATTCTATTCTAAAAACTAAAGTTCAGCAACTCACTCAGAGAAACCAAAATACTTTCTGCAATTGTATAAGTATTCATGGCGTCGTTTTCTTTCCACCAGCATCTTCAGCTTTTCTTTTGAGTGACCCAGTCTTAACCTACTTATTCTTTTATTATTTTTAACACAGTTCTTTGGTAAGCTAGCTGTACGCAGCAAATTAATGACCATGCAGTCCGTTGCAGACCGCCACAGTTTGAGAAAGATTGCTTTAGAGTTACTCTGTGGCAGTTTGTTGTTGACTTCAACAGAAGACGTTTATAAATGACCAAAAGAGCAAAATAAATGGTTGGACTTCATTTGGAGCAGAAACGTTGGTAAATCCAGCCAAGGCATTAGAAATTAGGTGGAAGGAAGGAAGTCAGAGAGGGACAGAGCTGAGTTAGTGGAGCAGAACCAGAGCGTCGGTGAGGGAGGGGCGACCCGTTATCTCAGACCGCGGTTAGACAGAGGAGCAGACGATCGCAGGATTCACGGCGTGTTCAGACATTTTCCCCGGACGGTCTGAACAGTACAGACCTCCGGTTCTCTTCTGTGAACTTTGAACTTTTCCTGGGCTTTGCACCAGATGTTCTGGGTTCCTTCGGCCCCCGGCTGATGATTCGGTGACCCGTTGATGTCCGGGGGTCGTCAGCATGGTAGCAGGTCAGAGGCCCGGTTCTGTGCTGGGACACCTGCTAACGTCTGGGTTTACCTCTCAGAACCACAACATGGGGAAACAGGAGGAGGTAAGACCTTCCTCCAGTCAGTCTCTGCGGTGGGAGTCACAGAAATCTGGAGATATTTTCACTTTTTTATTGTTGATTAAAGTTTCACACCAATGATAGACAACATATATTTATCTCTAGTGTCTGAGTTTATATTAGATTTGCTCACTGAGTGGCATCTGTTGGTTTTATTCTCATCTGACCCAAAATCTAACAAACTATTTTCTAGGTTTTGTGTTTTTCTTCTCTAAATGATCTAAATCTATTTTTTTGCTCTCTAAATACATCCTGTCAAATCTGACCGTAGTTTTAATCTGTTTCCATGTTATTTAGCTCTAATCTATGCTGTCTGTTCTCCTCTTTTATGTCTATTTTTTCTTTTTTCTAATTTGTCCAGATTATTTGTAAAGTAATTGAATTAGAAACAAGTTTTCCTCCAAACATTTTAAGTAAGAAATTATTCACATCTCTGTCTTTATCTTGTTGCTGTCTGATGGCCCAGTGTCTATCCTCTCTTATAATCTAATCTGTTTCTTTATTTGGCTTATTTATTCTAAATATTTATTACCTTTCATTTGTTTATTTTCCAGTTTTTACCTGTCATCTCTTACATCTGTTGTCTGGATTAGAAACTAATATTTACAGATGTTTTTTTGACCTAATTTAAAACTAAAACATAGATTGGAAGAGAATGTTTTATATTTCTATATTCCAGCAGGTCAGTTTACTGTCATCTATTGATTTACTGCGATCAGGACAAACGACCTGCTGACAGGGACCATCGCAGCCTGTCAGCAAAATAATTAAACAACTAATAAAATGAATTATGAAGTCACTGTAAACTAAACTGTTCTTAAAAAAGGCCAGTTGAGACCAAACACCAGACTGGAGACCTTCCAGTTTTTGGTAGAAAAAGAAAAGAGAATTATTGAGCTCCTTTTAATTTAACCCTAACTCACTCATCAACACTACATAATTTTTCACTTATGGAGAATATAAAAAAATGACACATATTTCAAAGACACCTCAGGATTTTGTTTATGTTCTCACTTTTAGAACCAGTTCTCTCTAAAACCAGGAAGATGGAGCCATTAAGCTTCTTGTTAGAGAACAACTAGTTGTGCAAAAAGTAGTTAAGCACTAACGAGTTGGACAAAGTTTATAGTCAGAGCATTTGTTTAAATTTCAGCTGGACATCCCTCGCTTTTTCTGAGTCGTGTATATCTGCTCTGCAGGAATGTTGCTCAGCGCAGATTTCTCTTAAACCGATGAAATCAGGAGCTGTGACGGTGAAGGGCGACATGTTTTTGTTTTTCCTCCAGGAACCGGGCAGCAAGCGCAGTAAACCTGTTCCCCGGGTGGCGGCGCTGGCGAGCCTGCTGCCTCCGGTCAGAGCCACGTCGCTGAAGAGGATCGGCCAAACTCTGCAGGTAAACCGCCAGCTCACCTTTCCACTTTTCACTGGAAATGTTGCCGCAGCTTTCTGCTGCAAAACAACAATAAATGTTTCTGAGCGATAAATTGTCCCAGAAGTTACTGTGATAATAAATAATATTTCCAATACACTTTAAATTCTCATGTACATTTACCACTGGACCTGGAAGACATTTTAAATATCAAGTCAAATCAAATGAATCGAGGCTGAAGTTGTTGTGGGAAAACTGACGACCCGCCAGAATCTGGGTTTCCTTTCTGAGCTCACAAATAACTTCATGCTTATTGTTTTATATTAATGTTGGAAATCTTTAACATGGTTAAAATGTTTACTCCACTGAGCATGTTTAAATTTCACTAAAAAACTGATAATATAATCCTAATGAACATGAGTAATAAATACTGATAAACATGAATAATGGTTGAGTTTTAAATCTTTTCTAATGGATTTTGTTGGACACGACTTTAAACAGAAACTATTTTTATTTATTTATTTTTTTTTTTTACAAAAACTTGCCATCGAAGGGCAATCCCTTCCCATGTGTGGTTTTAGTAATGATGACTAATTTGGGATTACAGTGATGCTAATCTTTGGATTAATGGATTCTTCCTTACTGAGTGGCCGTTCAGCAGGCAAAGTCAATTCCTGTAAATCAGTAAATAGATCAAATCTTGTCAATCTAACGAAACATAAAACAGGGAAAGTTTAGTTTAAGTTCAAATCAGACAGTGAGAAGAAGATTCAAATCATTTAAAATTAAAAAATATAATTTAATGTTTATTTATTTAAGTTTTTGTCCCTGCAGCGCTCTGTCAGTTTCCGTAATGAGAGTCGAGCTTCAACTCTTCCAAATCCTCCTCCTCTTCCTCCTCCTTCCTCTTCCACGATGATGACGCGTGTCGTTTCCGCGACCGTCTCCAGCCCTCCGTCCTGCTTGACCATGTCGCGGGTTTCCACGGCAACAGGCCCCGCCTCCAAGCGCCGCGACAGCAAGTTGTGGAGCGAGACGTTCGACATCCGAGTCGGAGCGACTCTGAGTCCAAAGGAGATAAAAAGACAAGAGGTCGTTTTTCTCTACTCAAAAAGTGATCATCAGATTTATGTTTCCACACTGTAAAAACAGTATTTTTATAGTTGATCTTAGTTCACTTTAAATAAGACAAAACCATCTTACATATATTTTTCAGCAAAATCTACAAGTTTGTTTTAAGTCAATAATTCTCTAATATTGATTTTGAAAAAACTAATATTTTACTTATATAAAGATATTTTTCCATGTTTTAAGTGAAATAATCTACCAGTGGAATATAAATATATTAATTTAAAACAAGCCCCTGTTTCTTGAGGAAAAGTAATTCAGGTACATTAGTTTCAACTGTACTAAGATATTGGCTCTAGAAAGTAGACCAGAAATTCTTGGTAAGATTTTGTGTTTTTGCAGTGTAAGTGAATCATGTTTTTTTGTTCAACATAACCGTCTTCCTACAGGCCATTTTTGAGTTGGCTCAAGGAGAACAAGACTTGGTGGAAGATCTTAAGTTGGCCAAAAAGGTAAACAGCAGCGTGGCTGTTTGTTGTTTCGCTGTCTTTCTGGTATTTACATGAATTAATCTGCAGGCGTACCACGACCCGATGCTGAAGCTGTCCATCATGACTGAGCAGGAACTGAACCAGATCTTTGGTACTCTGGACTCACTCATTCCTCTGCATGAAGGTGAGACCAGGTTTCTGATTAAAGGCCAAATAAAACATTTAAAACATAATTTGACGTCAGCTCCTATCAGGTGCCATTTGTAAATTTACAGTCAGAATTGGAGCATTGATTTATAAGAAGGAAAAAATGGTGGTTCATTGATTAAAGTCATATTTTCACCAGATTATTCATTCATTTATAAATGGCAGAATTTCCAACTCAATATTTAGTTTTCAGGCTGAATATTTAATTTAAAAATTAAATATTTTGTTCTCAATTAGCAATTTTGCTTGCCAAGTAAAAATTCAGCTTCAAACTAAATATTTAGTTAGCAAGTTAAATATTCATCTTAAAGCTAAATATTTAGTTTGTAAACTTGATATTTGCCCAGCGCAGAGCTAAATATTTAGTTCAAAGTAGTTTCCAGTCGAACTAGAACTTTTTCATTAAAATCACAGAGTGTTGGCTTAAAACAAGCTCCTATTTATTGCTGAAATGTTACTTTTCAGTTAGTTGTGTCTTTTATCAAGTGTACTAGGATATTTACTCTTGAATTTAGACCAACATTCTGTGGAAAGAGTTTGTGTTTTTGCAGTGTAGCAACAATTTCTGACTTTTCTCAGACTTGCTGAGTCGGCTACGAGACGCCAGAAAACCCGACGGAACCACGGAAAATATCGGCCACATCCTGACCGGCTGGGTAAGCGTTTCTCCGTCTCATAAGATCGGCTTTGAAGCTGGGCGGGAATCCTCATGGCGATGTGCTTGTGTCCCTGCAGCTGCCTTGTCTCTCCTCCTACACGCCGTACTGCAGCAACCAGGTGCAGGCCAAGGCCCTGCTGGACCAGAAGAAGCAGGACCGGCGGGTCCAGGACTTCTTGCAGCGCTGCCTGCAGTCTCCGTTCAGCAGGAAGTTGGACCTGTGGAACTTCCTGGACATCCCTCGCAGCCGGCTGGTGAAGTACCCGCTGCTGCTCAGAGAGATCCTGAAGCACACGCCCAACGACCACCTGGACCGGCAGCACCTGGAGGAGGCGGTGAGGAAACCCAGCCCTGATGACTGGTCTGCTGGTTCTTCCAGACATTTATTTAAAGTCAAAGATTTTCATTGTTTTTCTAGCAAATTTTTGACTTTTCAAGATTTTTTTGCACACATTTTTTTTAAATCAATCTAAAATTTTGGAGTTTTGCGGAAATTTACCCTTATTTTCTTTCCCATCTACAACGGTCCTGACTAGTTAAGACTTTCAGGCGCTACGTGTAGCACTGATTTTAGACGCACTTTTAAATGTGTGTTTTGTAAAATAAACACATTTCCACCTCAGCTTATTGCTGTTGGTGTGAGGAGCGGCCATACTGAAACGCGAATTCAGCCTTAAAAGCCGAAACTGTTCGGAGTTCCTCCCAGTTTGATTTTTCCGACCCGGAAGTCATAATTTCCCAGTTTAGTTTGCAATCTGAAGGCAGCATAATTAGCTGGTCTCTGGCCCCACAGATGCTGATGGTGCAGAGTGTGGTGGCGGACATCAACAGGCGGACCGGAGAGTCGGAGTGTCAGCACTATAAGGACCGCCTGCTGTACTCAGATGAAGGACGGCGGGACGAATTGATCGACGGATCCAAGACGCTCAGCTGCCACGGAGAGCTAAAGAACAACAGAGGAATCGTTAGTGTCTCTCCTGATTCTCATCTCTTTTATTGTTTCTTTTTATAGTTTCTCACCAAACTTTCATCATTTTTCTGTGGTTTTGCAGAAGCTCCACGTGTTTCTGTTCCAGGACATTTTGGTGATCACCCGGTCGGTTTCGCTGAACAACCAGCCGGTCAGCTACCAGCTCTGCCGCCAGCCAATCCCCATCCGCCAGCTGGACCTGGAGGACGTATCGGACGGCGAGATGAGAGTGGGCGGGTCCATCAGAGGGGCCTTCAGCAACAACGAGCGAAGTCAGTGACAAAAGTTACAACAGTTAGCTTCAGGGTGAAAAGACAAATAAGAGCCGATTGAAATAAGACAAGATGAACTTAAATGTAACTTTTGCTCAAGAAATGGAAGCTTGTTTGAATCAATAATTCTTCAATATCGATGAAAAATGCTAGTTCCACCGGCAGATTATTTCACAGTCAACCGGCACTGGCGAGTTAGCAACCCCAGCCAAGCCCCGCCCGTTACCTAGCAACCCCAGCCAAGCCCCGCCCATTACCTAGCAACCCCAGCCAAGCCCCGCCCATTACCTAGCAACCCCAGCCAAGCCCCGCCCATTACCTAGCAACCCCAGCCAAGCCCCGCCCGTTACCTAGCAAGCCCAGCCTTTTACCTAGCAACCCAGTTCTAGATCCACTGGTTGATTATTTCACTTCTAATATTTTTTCCATATTAGATAAGTGAAATAATCTTCTGTGGAACCTGAACTTTATTTAAAATAAATATTAAGGAATTACTGACTTAAAACAAGCTTCTAAGTCTAGCTGAAAAAATACTTCTAAGTCATTTTTGCCTTAATTCAAATGCAGTAAGACGTTTTCACTTGAAGCCAGACCATAAATATTTGGTAAGGTTTTGTGTTTTTACAGTGTGGTCACTGGATTCACTGCAAAATGCTGTATCTTGTTCTAGTTCCTAGCGCATACATCTTTCTACAAATGAAATAAGACAAAACTAACTTACAAGTAACTTTTCAGCTCAATATCAGAGCTTGCTTTAAACAAATAATTCCTTAATATTGTTTTTTTTTTTAAGTACTACATAGTTAAAAAGGCAAATTATTTCACTTGTAAAATGTTTTGCATGTTATAAGTGAAATAATCTGCCAGTGGACCTAGCACTTTTTAATGATTCTTCAACAATTATTTTCTTAAAACATATCCTGCTTCTTGCTGAAAAGTTACTTGTAAGTTAGTTTTGTCTCATTTCAAGTGTGATAATTTATTTGCACCATTAACTAAACAAACACATGGTAACATTTTGTGTTTTTGCAGTGTCGTTCTCCAAATTTGTATATTTTTTAGCTATAGAGCCAGAGTTACAACCGTTTTAGAGTGTTGGATGATTTTTCCCCAGATATTTTAAAAATAATTTATCATTAAAAATAACTTTCTTCTCTTCTCAGCCAAGAACTTCTTCCGGGTTTCGTGCCGGTCGGGAAGCCAGCTGCAGACGCACTGCTTCCAGGCGAGCGACGCCTTCAACAAGCAGCAGTGGATCAACTGCATCCGGCAGGCCAAAGAGGCGGCGGGAGAGCAAACTCCTCAGACGGAACGGCGTACAGAACCAGAACCAGAACCAGGAGAACCGACCGATTCGAGCGAAGTTTCAGGAATCAAAAACAAAACTTTGGCAAAGACAGAAGATCTAAATCTGGAAGATGTTGGTTTATTCTCAGAGAGCATGATGGCCGACAATGATGGGATGTCATCAGTAGAACCAGAGATGGACAGTGAGACAGAGTCGACACCGGAACCAGAACCACTTGCAAACTGCAGGATGGACCAGGAAGTAGAGACTTCAGATGGGAAAGTAGTTCTGCATGAAGAGGAGGAGGAGGAGGAAGTCGGCACGGACCCCGGAGACAACGAGGAAATGATCTGCAGATGCTGACAGAAAATAAACAGAACTGAATTCAACCGAATAAAGAATCACTTCAAATACTCAACAAAATGTTGGTTCTACTGGTGAAAATTAGGGAAATTGGGACCTTCCAACCACAAACTGGGTGTTTTTTATTAGTTTTCTCTTACACTGCAAAAACACAAAATCTTACCAGGTATTTTAGGTCTAGTTTCAAATGCAAACATCTCAGTACATTTGAACTAAGATAAAACTAACAAAGTAACTTTTCAGCAAGATATAGGAGTTTGTTTGAAGCCAATGATTTCTTAATATTTCTTTTAAAAACAAACTAGGTCCACTGGACTTTTACTCTTTTACAAAATTTTTCCAAAGTTAAAAGTGAACCAGAGGAACTACTACTTCTTTATTAATATTCAAGAATGATTTTCTTTTCCTAAAATATTTCTGAGTTTCTTGTGGCAGATTTTTGTCTTTACAAACTGAAATTTTCTTGCTTTTTTCTATAATTTTTCTGAGATCTTGTATCTTCTTGCAAATTTTTATTTTAAAAACATGCTAGATTATTTCACTCATAACAAGACATGTTTTAGTGAAATAATTTGCCAGTGGAACAAGAACTTGGTTGCTAGGTAACGGGTTTTAGCTGGCTAGGGTTGCTAGGTAACGAGTCACAAGCCCAACTTGAAATAATCTGCCAGTGGAACTAGAACTTTTTCATCAATATTTAAGGAAGCTCCTATGTCTTCTTGAAAATTTACTTGTAATTTAATTTTGATTAATTCAGCTGTATTATGACATTTGTAGTACAAACTAGACCAAAAATACTCGGTAATACTTTTTGCAGTTTCTTCTAGTTCCAGTGTTAAGAGTTCTTTACAAAATGATGCTATTGATACTTATCAATATTTAAAAATGGTGTTGAAACAATAAAATGATCATTTATTGCAATAATTAATGTATCTAATTTTAAGTAGAAACTGGAGAAAAACGTAAAATGTTGTATTTCTGTAGCAAATAAAATTAATTATTTGGCTTTGTTTGCTGCAGTAGCTCATTTAGCCACTGTGACAGATGGTGGCGCTATTTTTATTATTCTAACAACTCACTGTAAAAAAAAAAGGTTTTATTTTATGGTGAACATTCAGCTTTACTTTCATGTTTGGAAAAAAAAAAGCTCGTATTGTATTATCCAGATGGGTTTGGGATTTTAAATGCTGTTATAAACGTTTTATTGTTTGTCTCAGCCAGTTGACCCAGTTTCAGTGGAAATGGAGAGGAACCCGTTTAGCAGCAGAACCATTAATCTTTTAGAGCATTTTCAGTTTTAAAATCAGAACCAAGAGTCCATCGGTTTGTTTCTGTATTTTATAAATCTCCGACAGGTCCCAGCTGTTTTTTGTGCAAAGTGAAAACTGTTGTACATGTATTGTACATGAAGACCATACATGAGGAAAATGTCCATATGAATGCCTGAATCATTGTTTATTTATATGTAACTCATAATTCAGGAATATTAATTGAGCTAAATGTGTCCTAGAGTTGATTATAACTGATTGCACATCCCAGAAGCACAGAAAGGAAAACATCCCCTTTATTCTGCTGCATACAAAAAAATGCATTCAGGAACAATAATCAAGACTCAATAAATTTCCAAAGTGTCTAAAAGATTTTGTCTGTGTACAAGTTGGATATACTTTACAAATGAGTGCAAATAAGAGCTGCAAACATTTTCCAAATAAACCAGGTTTATGGAAAAGTTCTTGTTATAACCGTATATCATGAAAGCAATTCTGACTTTGTGTAGGGAATAAATTCAAAGACAAAACAGAATTTTAACATTAATCTGAGAAAATTAATAAATAAAATCTGGAAAAAGTTAGATATCTAAAAAAAAAAAAAAAACAGAAATCTGAAAAAAAAGAAAATTTAGAAATCTGAGGAAAAAAAAGTTAGAAACATAAAAGTTAGAAATTCTAGAATAAGTCAGAAATATAAGAAAAAAAGTCACAAATCTTAACCCACTTACCCCCTGACAGTGGGTAGGTGGGTTAGATTCCTTTAGTCACATCTAAAGGAAATAAAACTCTGAAATCTGAGAAAAATCATCAAAATATAAAAAAAGTCAGAAATATGTAAAAAGAATTAGAAATCTAAAAAGTCAGAAATCAGAAAGAAGTAGGAAATCTGAAAAAAATAAAAATAACTAGAAACAAAACAGAAATCTGAGAATAAGAAAAAGTCATGATTTTGTTTTTTTACACATTGCAACATGTACCGAATGTTTTCGTGTTGGCCCAAAACCCACACAGTGAAGGAGTTCTGGTGGTTATTATAGAATAAGGCCTCTGGTTCGAAGTGTCTCTTCGCCGCGGCGGCGCTGTAGTTGCTGGGCGGCGGTCTGTCGGAGTCGGGTCCAAAGTGCAGCCGCTGGTGATGTGTGGCGTTGTACTTTGGAGAGGAATCCAATCTGCTTTGAAGAGCCGTGCAAAGGTCGCTGAGTTCCTTGCTACGAAACGAGGGATGACACACAATCCACCCATACGTGCCGTCCAACGCGGCGTCCTCCTCGTCGGACATCAGCTCCGTCGTGACGCCGCGCCAGAGCTCCAGCTCCTCCGCCTTCAGCACGCTCTGCCTGGCCAACAGTAACTGCAACAAACAGCAGATCAGGTTTCATCAAAATATCTGTCATGTACGGAGGAACATTAGGGACAATGTAAGAAAATAATCATCCTCAACCTCATAATTATTTTTTTCAGTGACTAATCATTGTTCGTATTTCTGAGATTAACTTCCAAATTTCCTTTGGTTAAAAAAAGTCAGAATCTTGTAATTTTAGTGACCCTAATTCTCTTCCACAATTCTCAGATTAACATCCACAAAAAAGAAGAATTTTTTCAGAGGCCCTAATCTTTCTGTGTACTTCTGAGATTTATGTCCAAATTACTAAGAAAAATAATACAAATTCTATCTTTCTTTCTGACCCTAATTCTCTTTCATACTTCTGATTAACATCCTTTTTTTTGTTTTACATTTTTGGAGGTAATGTTGTTTCAGTGTCTCTAATCTTCTTCCATACTGCTGAGTAACGTCAAAATATTTTAGAATTCTGGGGAGTTGTTTTTTTTCAGTGGGTGTTCCGATTCTTCTTCTGTAGATTGCTCACAAATCGCTAAAATTCAATACAATTTGTGGAACTTACTCTCTTCCTTCTTGCCCGACTCTTGGAGGAGTTCTTCTGCGAAGCGCCTTGTGTGCAAGGTGTGGCTGCTGGTACCTAAAGTTTCTTCGTATCGTCTCAAAATAAGTCTTACAAGAAGCTGGAATAAAAATTAATCTGTGTCAACATTGTATAGATACAAACGTATTGATACCAAACTGTGTTTTAAATTCCTTACAAATGAGAACGCCACTCTCCACGTGCTGAAAATCCGGATATGCCCTCAGGGATTGGACTAGGCTGGTAGCAACTGCATGGTTGTGCGCAGAGCTCATTCTGTGAAAACCACAGATGTATTTCAAGAATTTGCAACTTTAATGTGAACAAAAAGGAATAAAATGTGAAGACGGCGAACTGCTTCCTGTAAAAATAAAGACGAGTCTGATTAGCATTAGCCTGCTATGCCATCTGCTTCATACAGAGTTTCTGGACCATTATTGATAAACGATTGCTTCCTGAAGGCATGGTCTGTTTAACTTTTAAATTTTACCCATCTGCTAACGTTTGCCCGTGACGTAATGCACCAGGTAAACGCTAGGAAGCTTACTGTGAACATAAACAACCGTCCTCCACTGCCAACAGGGAAGGGTAGATCCAAACGAGACCGCTGTTAATGTTAATTAAATATTTGGACTAGACTGAACTTCCTTCACTTCCTCAGCCGCCATTGCTAAAAGTACAGGCAGACTACAATTCTGAAACAGCGCAGAAAACTCACGTCATCGTTCTCAACTTCTCCTTCTGTTCGCTGATTGGCCCGGTAAAAAAAATTTAAATAAATAAATTACCGGAGACAATCCAAGCGAAAGGAAGAAAGGCCAGACTGTGCTGAGAACCTTAATCATTTTCGAGGCAATGGCTAGTTTTACGGAAGAGGATTAGGGCCACCGAAAAAAAGAGAAAGAATTCTGATTTTAAAGTCAGAATTTAATCTAATTTAATTAATATTTTTAAATTAAATTTAAAATTTAAATTAATTTTAAATTAATTTAAAATTAATTATTAAATTACCACGGAGGTGGCGTGGTCTTTTCTCTTCCATAAACTAGTATGGAAGAGGATTAGGGCCACCGAAAAACAAATTCTGACTTTAATCTCAGAATTCTTACTTTAAAGTCAGAATTGTTTTTTGTTTTTTTTCGGCGGCCCTAATCCTCTTCCGTACTAGTTTAGATTACTACGCAATAATAATAATTTTGACTTTCTATGCCACATAAAAAAAGTGAAAATCTAGAAAGCTGTAAGGCGTAATTTATGAGTTAATCTCATAAAAGAAGCGATTATAAAAATAGTATTTTCTTTTGTCCGCGATTTGTCCACCAGAGGGCGCACTAACAGCAGCTACATACCAGCCAACAGTCCGGTGAGTCCAGCACACAATTTTCTATTAATAATATTTTAACTAAAAATATGAAAATTTTTTAAAATTATCAAGTAAAGTATGTCATCTTATAACAAGTAGTATTTTAATTAACACAAATAAATATATTACAGTTTGAGTACATTTTTAAGAATAATCCAGAAGCATTTCTTTAGCGCATGCGCAAATGAGCCAAAGAACACAGCTGTTAGCCTGGTCTGGAGCATGCTAGCTGCGCAGGATGAATTACCATGGTAACGTATGCGCTACTGCGTTTGTGAAACCGAAACGAGGCTTGATTCAACCAGATTATCCGGAAAATCCCGGTTTAATCCGCTGTCCTGCTTTTGTGAAACAGACTCTCTGGACTCCCTGACTGTGTAAACATGAACAGCATTTGTTTATTATTATTCTGTATTCAACACAACAGTTCCCCACTCACCGCTAGTTTGGCACCGTCTTTACCTCTGGTGGGTTTCCGCCGTCCCCGGTTCGCTTTGCCGTTTCTCCTCCAGGCCAGAGATCCGGTGTTCCAGGGAAACAAACCTCTCGTCCATGGAATCAAGTTTCTGATAAAGGCTTTCGGGAAACTGGGATATCTGGCGAGACAACCCGCTGATCGCGGATAAAACCGTCTCGATGTCTGCAGCTGTATCCTCCACATCTGACCCAACGCTGTTGGAGTCTCTGTTCCGAGATCCATCGCTGCAGCAAACCCGGTTTTGCTCATAATACTCCGACTGACAGAGGTCACGTTGGCAGTCTTCACAGAGGTGGCGTGGTCTTTTCTCGGAGACTTTCATCTTCGTCGGGTTAAGGTTTAATATGAGTGGGAACTGCTTTAAAAGCAGAACAGGAGGTGATGGATTGCAAATACCTGAATAATAATAAACCAGAGGACCAATGGGAAGACAGCAGGAAGGCAGGCAGATTTAGCATAAAATTGGCTCTGCTAAACATCTGCATATATAAAAATTAGATTTGACTAGAAACAATTACATTTCTAGTACCTTGAATGGTAATCTAAGATATATGTATTTACATCATGATTAGTTAAGAAGAACAATTCGAGATATTTTAAATTACGTCATGGATTTATCATTTTAACGGTCACAAATTTGCAATTATGGCAAGCAATTTTAACATAAACTCAACTTAACTAATCAACTACCGTAATCAATTTACACAGCAAATGTCAGCAACAAGGGAGTTCAAAGTGATCTATATCATGAAAACACTAAATAAAAAGTAAATACAGGATATTTTGACTTAACAGAATAAGTATTCCATCCAAATATCATTGATGTAATTCTGTCTAGCCAGACAAAATTCTCAAACTCTACAAGCCTCCATTAGTAGGTCAAAGGTCATGACCAGGAACCAGTCATGCTCTTTGGAATGGTTGAAGGAGAAAGCCTCTTCTTTCTAGAACCAAGATGGCTGCCGGACTGAGGTTAGCAGAGCAACATCTGGATGAAGGACAAGACTTCTGGGACAATGTCCTCTGGACAGGAGAGACCAGAGTGGAGATGAGACGGACAGAACCAGGATGGACAGAACCGTAATGAGCAGAACCATGACGGAGACTGGACACAGCAGACACACATCTCACCAACTTTAAAGCACGGTGGTGGATGAGTGATGATTTGGGCTGCGGGACCTGAGTGGATCTGCAGTGTGTGACAGCTGAAGCTTCGTCCAAAACTGGGTCATCAACAGGAGGATGGTCCAAACACAGCATGTCTGCTGCCAACATCACAACCTTCCCCTTGACCCTTGACTCTTCCTCCTCCGTTCGCTTCAACTTTATGGTTTAATTGCTGCCTATATTTCCTCCAGATCTGAGTTAAAGTGCAAGTTTTGTGTTGAACTTACAGAAAATACTTGAAACTTAAACTTATGAGACTTCAGACAACACGAGGAAGTAAAAGCAGCTGCAGGATCCGGGGAAGGATCCGGAGCTGGAGCGTCAACAACCATCACACCCTGCTTCCTGTTTTCACAATAAATCTCCAAAAAGGGTTAACATGAAAACTGAACACATATGGAGCTGCTGTCGTAGAAAAACTGTTGCATATTATTGCTTTATTAGGTGGATTAAGTAAAGTTTCTGAAGATGTGATTTTTGAATTTTAATGAGTAGAAAAATATGATGAAATCACACATGCTGTCATAAAAAACAAACAGAATGTTTTTTTCCGTTTGAAGTGTTTCTTATTTAATAATGCGAAATTGTCATTTTTGCACTTTAGCTGATCATTTTATTGGAAACGCAGCAAACAGTTTAATTAGAAGGAAACAACTGAAACATTTTTTATTTTCATTGTATTTTTATGCTTTTCTTGCTATTTTGTAAGATCTTATAATTGGTGTTTGAGGTATTGTCAAGCATAGTTTGGACAGCCAGCCATCCTCAGCTCGACAAAGTGAGGAGTTTTACTTTGGAGGTCTTCACCGGAAGTGCGCTGCGTTGCTACGTGTACTTTGACAGCGGGATGTCTGCGTGTCCATGAGTGCGTGTCTTGGTGAAGGCGCCACGTCGGCAGAAGCAGCAGAGAGAAGAGCAGCAGCAGCAACAGCAGCGGCGGGTTTGCAGAAACTCTGGAGAAGTTGGTTGTTTGGAGGGTTGACGGACTGACGGACCGACAGCTGCAGGGTTCAGGTTCCCTCTCCAAAACCCAGATCGAGGCCCACTTCTCAATCTGCTGCTGGCTCAGGTGTTCCAGCCAGAAGCACTGGGAACAATGGTGAAGGTAAGAACGCACCAGCATCCCCATTAAAGCGCAGCTTGCTCCAAGTTTTTCCTCTACGCTGCTGAGTGATGATGTGCATCAGGAACACAGTTAGAGCTTGTTTTCACATTTAAAAGCCCTGGAGCAGAAACTGCAGCTGGTCCAACTAACCGAGGCACCAGCTTGTTGTTTTTTCTTCTGACTGTCTGGATAGAAGATAAAAACCTGCAGCTGTGGGTCACAAGGAAAACAGACGGGAAGAAAATCTGCTTTAAGGATAAATCTCCCGAAAAAGCTCAGATTAGAGCATAAGGATGAGATGTGAAGCTCAGAGCTTCATGTTGTTTCACTGAAATGTGAAGAAGTTAACATCATGGTGTCACTTCTCCAACAAGATGGAGCATTCACGGAACACCAGGAGCCAAAACTAGTCAAAAATATGCTGAATGTTTTACTAAAGGTGATTAAAAGCCAGCCAACCAGACCCTTCCAGAGTGAGAGTGAGCTGAAAACATGTTGGATAATTACATGTTTAAACACGACTCTGAGCTCCAACAGGAATCTCTGTGTCTGGTTTTCCTTCCAATCGAAGGAATGATCAGACACCAGGAGGCCGCAGCCTTTCCCAACCCTCCCGAGTCTTTTTCCCAAGATTCAGAGTTTCATAACAAGCCAGCTTGCTGTCTGGTTTGCTTTTGGCACAAAGAAAACAGTTGAGCAGCAAACTAAACAGTCAGAAAGGCTGGGTTTGGGTTTGGTCTGGTTAGGAGACCAGAGGAAAGCTGAGCCTTCATCAGCTGGGCTGTTGGATCCGACCTGGTTCATGTTAGAAAAATTTGAACCAGAACATCACAGATCCGCAGGTTGACATCTGTTAGGAGCATGTAAAGCTGTCCGATGCAGTTTTTCATATCAATCTATCGATCATTATTTATTAGTTTTTTGTTTCAAGTATCTGGAATCCTGGCAGGGTGGTGTCATGACCTTTCCTGTTTTATCCAAAGTTTTCACTCTACATCATTGTTTTTTTATTATTATTGTTTTAAGTAGTTTTTAGGTACAGTAGCAAAACTTTAAACTACTGCTGTGCAAGTTATCTAACAGGTTGTTGCTAGGTAACCAAAGAGTGAGTGAGTTAGTTGATGCCACCCATCTTTAGAACTGTCAAAATAATCAATAAATCAATTAATTGCATGGTAACATTTTAATTTATCATTCTCTCTTTTTACCAAAACTGGATGACAAAAAGTCTTCAGTCTTTGGTTTCAACTAGCCCTTATTTTGAAGGACAGTTTTGTTTACTGAGACTTCATAATTATTTGTTGTGTATGTTGTTTTGTTTATTAATTTTGGATATTTAAAATGTCTTCCAGTTGCAGTCTTAAATGTTCATTACAATTTAAAGCTTATTTATCTATGAGAATGTGCTCTAGCATTTTTGTCCCGTCATCATTATATCACATGAAAATAGTCTGTAAACAACAATATTATCGTTTGTCACAATAACTTCTGGAGCAATTTATTGTCCAGCAGCATTTGTTTTTATGACAGACCTGTAACCACAGCTCAGATCGCCATCAGAGGGTGAGAAGCTAAAGCTTTTCCTCTGCCTACATCTCCCAGAATGCTGTGCGGTTGTGGATCAGAGTTCTGTCAGATGTGTTATTTATTGATATCCGGTCCAGTTGGTTCGGTACCAGACGACTCCAGCTCCGTTTACCTCCTGAACTCATGCAGAATGTTTACATGAGGAACTAAAGTGTTCACTGCAACGTTCTGTAGGGAAACTTTAGAAAGCGACACCAGACACAACCAGAGAAGTCTCCTAGCTGTGCCTGAGCTGCGGACAGGAAGACGGACCGAACCAGAACTCTGTAACAGTGTAAGGTCCAAAGCTGCTCTGCTCTGAACTGATTGACCCAAAACAATGTAAACATTTCTGGTTCTGGAGCAAAATCAGCTGAAGTCCAAATCCAGGGTTCAGCCGGTCTAAAACGCTGCACAGCTGATGAGATCCTACTAGAGCTGCAGCTGGCAGTTATTGAAGTAGCTGATTATTAATCAGATTTTAAAAATCTGATTTTTCATTTAACCACTTGAGCTTATTTTGTACATATTATAAACATTAAAAGATGCAAATAAATAATTCAGTTCCTTTTTTAAATAATAAAATAAAAATTTTCAGCATTCCTTCAATGAACTTTTTTCCATTTATGGTTGAAGATTCACCTGCAGCTAAAAAAATTCTTCTGACATCAACATTATTTATTGATTAATTATTGAATAGCAAAACGTGATTAATATGAGACCTTTACAAAATGTGAAGTTAAAACAGGAGTTCTGGTTAGAACAGATTTACAGAAAGAGACAGTTTTTAATCTTTAAACCAAAATATTTGTTCTATTTTACAGTTTTATTACTGAACTGAGTGCGTTGTTGTTTTAAATGAAAGGGTCTGTATAGTTTAAAACGATTAATCGGTTACTAAATTATTCTAAAATTATTTAAAATAACAGATTAATCGTTTCAGCACTAGATGTCACAGCAGACTGTTTCTGTTCTGATGAATCCCTCTGAATTCAGAAATTCAGAGGGATTTCTCTACAGCTGCTTTTATCCTGCACTCAAGCACATCCGGTACACCGGCTCACACAAAACGACGAATATTAAAACGAAAAATTTATCTTAACCCTTTTTTTTTTTTACCCTCAAATGTTTTTCTAAACGGCATTGACTACTTTATTTTTACCCAACATTCCTCAGCTCAAGTTCCTTGTTTTAATTTGTGTTTTAGTCTTTATAATAAAAATCAGGAGTGGAGTCGGTAGTTTTAATGTTCCCAGCTGGTATAATTGGTGCTTAAAGTCCATCTTGTTGTAATTCCCGATGACTCTTCAGGGTTTTTCCCCAGGACGTGAACAACGTGAACGTGGAGCCGCAGCCCGGGACCAGCCTGGCCTCGGACGACGCTGAGCCCGCCGACAGCCAGTCCCCAGAGGGTAAGCACTGAGCCGAGGGACGTGTCTAATCGCTGGAACATCAGTGGGGAACATGGTGCAATCTAGGCTCAGATGTTGCTGCTGTTATTCCAGAACCAGTTGTTTTGTCAGCAGGATCAGTGTTTGTGTGCCACTGCAGCTGTCTGTGTTGGAGCACCAGTTCAGACCCCTTTTAGTCACCATGGCAACCCAGCCTCCTGAGGGTCTCCAGAGTGACTTTAAATGACTCTAGTGCCTCTCCAGGAGGCAATCAAATCAAATCTGAGATGTTTGCACATAGTTCTCATGTGACATAATACTTCCGGAAACTTTGTAACTGACAGCCATCTTGGTAGGCAGTTGTTGTGGAGTTGCTATGACAACAATAAACAAGAAACAGATAAGAACTTGCTCTCGCCTTGTTCCTATCTAACTTATAATCAGTATAAGGACATTACAACTATTACTCAATTACAAGTTTTGAGGTCTCCACTCACCTCTGTAAAATTAAGATAAATATCAGTGATAATTACTGCAATACTTTTTGTTGGTCTCTAAGCCGTGGTTCTTCAGTGCGTTGATGGTTTCCAAGATAGTTCAAACTTATGGGAACTATGTACTATTATCAAGTGGAATTAAAAGTTCTTCCTTCAGGTTGATATGAAAGATGCAATAAATCCAAACTGTTTGATCTGTGTTCCAGACCCCGGTAAAGATCACGCCGTCGCTCCGCCCGGCATGGTGTGGCGGGTCACCGGCGGCCTCTTCAACGTCACCAAGGGCGTAGTCGGCGCCGCGGTGGGCGGAGTCGCCTGGGTGGGCGGGAAGAGCCTGGAGATCACCAAGTCGGCGGTGACCACGGTGCCGTCAGTGGGCATGGGTCTGGTGAAGGGCGGCGTCTCCGCCGTGGCTGGCGGCGTCTCCAGCGTGGGCTCTACAGTCGCCAACAAAGTGCCGTTCACCGCCAAGAGGAAGGACAAGTCAGAGTGAGGTGGCGGTGATGATGATGACTGACGGATTGCCCCGCCCTGAGCCAATCGAGACAGGCGGATCTCGACCAATCAGATGCCACCGTGCCTTCCCCCGAACGCCTCGTCACAACAACTCCAGACTGTAAAATAAAGACTGTGCAGCTCTACTTCACCGACCCAAACATGTTCTGCTCTGCGTTGGTGACGACGCCCTGATGAACCCGTCTACCAGTTTACGGACCAGTCTGAGGCCACGCCCTCTTCCTGCTCTCCAACCACAGACGTCTGCTGAAACATTTCTGTCTTCAGATGCTGATTTTTGTGCTTTCTGTCCTTTTTGAAGTATTATTGCAACCTGTCTGTCAGTAAGGTGTGTGTTGAGGGATCAGACTGTTTCTTCTGAGGAGCCCCCCCCTTCGCTCTGCATGCAGGAACATCTCTGAAATATCTGAAGAGTGATGAGTCTCTGCAGCCTCTTTATGGTGAAACTTGTTGAGCCTGACATTTCTCTGAAAAGGTGAACTGTTCCTCTAATCGGATGTTTACTCTGCTGCAGGAATCAGTCATTAGCATTTCAATGCAGCTGTTGTTGAGGATATGAAAAATGTTTATGTATTTTTTTCAATATATCAATAAAATAGTTTAGAAGGTTAAAAATAAACGGGACTTTTTCTCAGTTTCTACCTATTATACAAAATTTACTTTTTACATTGTTTTTGTCTTTCCATTTGCTGGTAGCGGTCCAAGCGCTAAAGAAACAATGTGTTTATGTGTTCTGGTGTCTGGAAAACAAGCCGTTTCAAAAACCTCCCAACCATCAAGTCACAAGACGCTGCCTTGTTGCCTAGCAGCTCAAGCGGAGCTTGTCAGCTGGTTTTATGTGATGTTCAATGGCTGCTGGAGAAAAGCAGCGTTTGGTTATTGACTCGGTTCAGAAAGCGCTGCTGCTGCCTTCCTGGTGGTTCAGGATGCTCCACTTCTGGGTCAAAGATGGACCACTGTACCATTGCATATCTGATGGCAATAGGGCTGGACAATCAATAACAAAATATATTGTGGTAGACATGTGATCAATATAAATGGATCATGCATCTGATAGAATATTCACTGAACTTCAGCCCAGAACTGCACAGCATTCTGGGAGATGTAGGCAGAGCAAAGACTTTAGCTGCTCAACCTGTGGAGGTAAGCCAAGCAAAGTTGGTGGCATTCACTAACTCACTCACTCTATGGCTGCCTAGCAACTAACTCACTCTTTGGTTACCTAGCAACAGACTTTTTAGTATCTTGCACAGCAGCAATTTGAGGTTTTGCCAGTGTGCCTTATATTTGCTTAAAAAAAATATGGAGTGAAAATTGTGGATGAATCATCACAGTATAAATATTTTAAACAATTGAACAAATTTTTAAAAACTAATTATTGACAGACTGGTATGAAATGCTTATTTTGTGATAAGTTTTTCAGTCAACGTCCAGCCCTGGTTTGCAGTCATTTTCACGTGCAGTAGGTGTAAACAGTGAGTTGGGGGCGTGGCCATCAGCAACTTATTTGCATAAAAGTGACAGAAACCCTAAAACAGCTCTTTCTGAAAGGAACTCAAAATTGACATAACTGAGGTGCATTTTGATTATTTGAGAATGATTCTGTGCAGCAAAAAGTATACCACAGATGTTTTGCACAGCTGATAGACCTACCCTAATTTATTTAAAAGAAAGCATCATTGGTCCCCTTTTAAGATGGATTTGTTCAGAGCAACAGTTTTCATTTGGAGGCTGAAAAATGGCAGATTTAGGAACCATCACACACAGTCAGGCCCCTGGTTCTTGCTGTGGTAAATCTTACCTAAATCTTTTACTTTTTCCATAAAATGTGAGATTTATTTTCTGAAAATGAGATCAAAATCTGCCTAGAAGTCGCAGGACTAGTTGACGGTAGAGGTCTATTTGGAAATCTGATAAAACCGGCAGAGGGAACACGGAAGTTACTCAAACCATTTAAAAAAAAATAATAATAATCTAGCGAGTTTATTATTGTTTTCCCGTTTGTTTTCCTGCCAATTTCACGTTCATCCTCCAGTCCAGATAGTGGCGGCATGCAGCTCATACTTAGTCTGCCATTTGCCATGTAACGGCAGAAGAAGAGGAACCCGGAAGTGACGCGTTGTTTCGCTCTGCTTCGTCCACATGCGGTTTCTTCCACATGTTATTTAATTCTGAAGGAATTTCTGTAAAGAGACACTGAGGCAGGAGAACAGGAGGAATCCTGCTGCGAGTTTAAGGTGAATTTTATTGAAACATAAAATTTTATCTGCATGCCTGAAGCTTTATCAACAAAAACGTGATCAAATATGATCAACTGTGTGACAATCAGCTGTTCCCTCAGACCAAACATCACCTGATGAAGCGGTTATTATAGCAGATTCTGACCAGTTACTCTATTATAAGAGTTGTTTGTAAATTAAACATGAATCAAATATCAATATATTTTATTTATTTCCTTTATATTTACCCACAGCGGTCCTATAGACAGGCGACTCCAGTAAGAGCAGGAGTGCTTAGCTTGACTCAGGAAAGATCAAGTAAACATCTTTTTTTATTCGAAAGGATTTTCAAAACTGTATCATAGGATATATTTTCCATGTTTAAGTTTTGATTTAATAGGAATTGGTCTTTTAGCAGCAGATAAATCAAGCTACAGTAATAAACTATTTTAATCCATTAGAAGTGCTATTTTTTTTAGAAAGTTGCCTTCATTTTAAATTCAAGTGAAACAAATTAATTTCAAGACTTGTTAAAATCCCATTCATTTTACCAATATAACTATAATTTCCATTGAATTTGAAAGTTTTCTTGTAATGATTTCTGTATTTTTACACTGTATTGTTTTGTATTTTTATAGATTGTTTTATTTTTTCTCTTTGGTTAAATTTCTCTGTTTCATTGTGAGTTGTTGTATTGTTCTGCATCTTTAAGTTATATAGAAGGGGAAAATATTTGGCTTAATAATTTTAAAATAGATAGCTAGTATTTTTAAAGACAAAACCAAAAATAAATAATGCTAATAAATATAATAATAAAATAGATTTGGGAAGAAGAAAAACTTAGACCTTTTTTCCCAACATTACCAGAGTAAAGTACTTCCTCGGAACAATTTACAGTGTTACTGTATTTTATTTTTTACCTCTAAGTCACCCAACAGATTGATTTAGAGGTTTGGATGTTATTTTCAACAACAAAGCAGGTGTGGAAACAAGAGGTCTCACTCCAACATAAACTGTGGATCTGTGTTTCTGGTGCATTTTTGGTTAAATTGTGTTTGTTCTTCATTCAGTGAAGTTACTCTCAGAGCTGCAGTAGTTAGTAGTAACTAACTGCAACTACTAACTAGTTGCATTTAGTTAACTAGTTGCAGTAGTTACTACTACTACTACTAAAAGTGTATATGTTGTAGTTATGTGGTTTCGTCTCTGTCCATCAGACGGTTTGCTGAGAAGATGCTGAGTGATGCTGAGGCTGCAGAGCTGCTGGCCTTCCTGACCCCCAGCACCCGGCCGGACGTGAAGGCGAAGGCCACGGAGTACATCCTGGGGCTGTCTGGAAGCAGGTGGGGCGCTGACCTCTGAGCGGCGGGGTCAGCCGGCGGGACGCAGGGTTATAATGGTTTTGGGATTTTCATTATTGTTTAGTTTTATTTCGTTGTGATTTTTTTGTTTGTCTAATTTGGTTAGTTTTTAGAACGTGTTTGCTAGTTTTCATTAGTTAAATATTGTTTACTTTTAGTTTAGTTTTTATTAGTTGTAGTGATTGGTTTAGTTTTTTGTGCTTTGGTAAAAAGGTCAAAGGATTGTGATTATGTCTGCACTGATTGGGTGATGAAGACTCAACAGAAGATACCATTTTCAAAAGAATTACTCACTCATTGTTGAACATCCAACTGCCTTTGGTGTTTTATCCCAAATTTGTGCTGTCGCCATGAGTTGAAAACGCTAATAAAGAGATTTGTTAACACCAAAATAAAGGATATTATATCTATAATATGAGCATGTTTTGTGTTTTATAAACACAATATATTTCTAGTTAGTTATAGTTTTCCCCCATAAATTCCTGCTTTTATTTACTTTAGTTGCAAAAAGGTTTTCTGTTTTGTTAGTTTTAGTGAACTATCGTAACCCTTGTGGGGTGCTGACCTCTGTAGAGGTCAGGGGTCACCACAGATTGATTCAGGAGCATCAACGCCAGCGCTGTTTGTTTCTTTCAGAGATGGCTGCCGGTTCCTGCGCTCTAAACCCGACCTGTTAGCTGCTCTGTTTACGCTGACCTCCGACCCCTCTGTTGCCATAGTGAAGGACTGCTACCACATCCTGATCAACCTGTCAGCTGATGAGACTCTGCACCAGGTGAGCAGCAGGTGAAAGACAAAACAAAGCTGAAGTTAGCTAATAATTAATATCAATAATGTAGTGATGAGATTAATTTAACTAATAATAATAATAATATTTCAGATTAATTTATGGGACAGAGTTGGAACCCAATAAACACACTTAGTGTTAATTTGCTGCATTAAGTTAGAAGTAGTCTGAACCCTGAAGATGAAATCATATTCAGGATATTTAATGGCAGGATACTTTGACCTCTGACCTCTGAAGGCCTGCTGGTCTCTGTGTTTTCCTCAGGTTCTGGTCTGTGAGGTTCAGGTTCTTCCGGTTCTGTTGAAGAACCTCCAGGATCCAGAGTTTCTGTTCTCTGATCAGATCTGCACCATCCTGTCCAACCTGAGCCGCCATGATAAGACCTGCAGGACCGTCTTCCAGGTGCGCCAGGCCAGTTTCCCGCTGGTTGATTCTCAGAGTTCAGCTGCAGAAACATCAGCGCAGACATCGGGCTCCTCTCACCTGTCGGGTGGATGAAGTTCCTCCTCACCTGTCGGGTGGATGAAGTTCCTCCTCACCTGTCGGGTGGATGAAGTTCCTCCTCACCTGTCAGGTGGATGAAGTTCGTCCTCACCTGTCAGGTGGATGAAGTTCCTCTGCTGGTTGCTCTCTCAGGTCCTGCAGGAGGGGCTCGGTCTGGCCCAGCTGGTGGAAATCTTCTGCAATGAAAGCTTCAACAGGAAGGCCAAGCTGCACTACCTGGGCCCCCTGCTGTCCAACCTGGCCCAGCTTCCTGAGGCCAGGAGCCTCTTGATGGACCAGGACAGGTGAGTTTCAGAGCTAGAAGTCGAGTTTTGAGAACATTTGGCCTCTCATCTGGATATTTATTTTTTAGATACTAAAATTCTCAGATCTTTTCTGCTCCAGGTGTGTGATCCAGCGTTTGCTGCCGTTCACTCAGTACGAGGCGTCGGTGGTGAGGAGGGGCGGCGTCATCGGCACGCTGAGGAACTGCTGCTTCGACCACGGTGAGAAACTCCCAACGCCGTCCGGATGAAGTCTGAAAGAGGAACCAGAACCAGAACCAGCTCTGACATCCTTCTGCTGTGATCCGCAGCTCATCATGCGTGGCTGCTGAGCGACGCCGTGGACGTGCTGCCGTTCCTGCTTCTGCCTCTGGCCGGCCCGGAGGAGCTCACTGAGGAGGAGAACGAAGGCAGGTCCAAAAAAAAACCTTAAAATAATTAGGATAGGATCGAAAGATGATTCATTTCAGTTGTTGGGTTTAAAAAGTGAAATACGTGAATAGTGAGTCATTTCAGCTGATGAGAATCCAACAGTCATTTCCTAGGAAATTAGAAAATTATTCAGTTTCCAAGTTATTTGGAAGAAAATGTCAAACAAAAGCTTTGTTTCTGGAATTATTTACAAACTCCTGATTTGATTCTGATTTTTTTGGACATTTGTAGCAATTAAGAATCTTGATTTTTATGGGCTAATCCACATTTGGACGCTAACCTTTAAAACCACATCAGAATTCTGCCAATAATTATTTCTATAAACCATAATATTGTTGTTTTGAGGACATTTTCAAGCAATATTACAGTAACGACATAATAATGCAAGAATACTTTCTCAGATTAATAAACTTTAAATTCTGCTGAACATTTAACACTGGAACTGGAAGACATTTGAAATATCCAAAATAAATAAACAAAACAGCTGATAAAATTACCTGTCAGGTCTTTTGTTGCGGTCCGGCTCCGATGGCCGCAACAAAAAATAAGGAGGACCCGGCAACCAGAAACACTTTTAGCCCTTCAGAGGCGTTTATTAAAAACAACCGATGGTCTAGCGGTGCAATGGCCTATTCCTGGATCAACTTTACAGTCCCTACATAACGCTGCTTTTTCCTGTTGCTTTCACACTTTTTCCTTCCACTCAACATTCCATTAACAGCAAGCTTCTCTAACAACAGTCTTTGGGTTGTTTTTGGTACAACAGAGACGTAACGTTTCTGTTTAACGTCTGTTCAAATGTTCTGAAAAAGTTTTAGTTTTTTTTTTTTCTTTTATTGGCCAAAATTAATGAAGTTGCTGTTTTCATTGATATTTTAATTTATTGATCATTCACTTGTATTCTGTTTCAGTGTTTCTCTCTTCCAGTTATTAAACTGGTGAATTAATGTCTGTCGGAGTGTTTAGCTTTTCCAGTCCAGTCCAGGGTTCTACCCTCGGTCGTCTGCAGAACTTCAACACAGATCTGATTCAGGAACCTTTTAACTCTGATTAGGTCAGAGATCAAAGATTAGAGGCCAAAACTAAACAAATTTGGCTGAAACTGGTGAAAAATCACAATGACTCAGCGGCACTAAACGGTCAGGAAACACATAATTAGGATAATCTGGACAGATTATAATCCTTCGTTCTGTTGCTCAGGTCTGCCTGTGGACCTGCAGTATCTGCCGGAGGACAAGCAGCGAGAAGCGGACCCCGACATCAGGAAGATGCTGCTGGAAACCCTGCTACTGGTACCACACACACACACACACACACACACACACACACAGCTGAGGGTTCATTCAGACTTCCTGACGGTCGGCTCCACCCCCAGCTGACGGCGACTAAAGCCGGCCGCCTGACGCTCCGACAGAAAAACGTTTATCCCATTGTGAGGGAGCTCCACCGCTGGGAGAAGGACGTTCATGTTGGCGCCGCCTGCGAGAAACTGGTCCAGGTGAGAAACTTTGACCTGCTGGGGTCTGAGCAGCCGCTAGTCTGTAGGAGCCGCTCGTCTGGAGCAGCCGCTAGTCTGTAGGAGCTCCTAGTCCAGTCTTGCGTCTCTGTCCTTCCAGGTTCTGATCGGAGACGAGCCGCAGCACGGCATGGAGAACCTGATGGAGGTGGACATCCCGCAGGACGTGGAGGACAAGCTGAGAGATGCGGATGCCAAGGAGCAGCAGGAGCTGCAGGAGGAGGAGAGAAGGAGGAGAGAGGAAGAGAAGCAGGAGAAGTGAAACAAAGGACTGATCCGGTCTTCATCTCCTCCTGTTTCCGTCATCAGCAGCTCTTCACTGAACTCTGGCTGCTGGTCCTGGTTCCAGTCCAGCTGCTGACCTCTCTGTGTCCATGTAGAGACGGAGGGACAAACTGACCTTTGACATTCATACAAATATAATCGTTATTATTTTTCTTGTTCTGAAGGCGGCTGCAGTGTGCAGCAGCTCTGGGGTCGTCTGGGGTCAGCTGGCAGGTCGCTGTGAGGAAGAGAGACTCGACCTTCTCTGTTCGTCCGAACAGCTTTGAGACACCAGCAGAATGAACGATTTAGGACCGGTCACATGCTACTAATTAAATGTGACCTCAGACTTCTGTGTTTGTGTCCCTAAAGCGACCCGCCTGCTCAGAAGAAGAACCTAGACGTTGCCCAGCATCGCTCCGTAAAACCAGCTGCTGTGGAAATAAAATCACTGTTGTAAATTTCTGGTTTAATATTTCGCCCTGAGCTGGTGCTGGACAATAAATCAATAACAATATATATCACAATAGATTTGTGATCAATATTAATAGATAAAATATCAGATAGAATATTCACTGAACTCTGATCCAGAACTGAATTCTGGGAGATGTAGACGAAGGAAAGACTTTAGCCAGCTAAGCAAAGATGGTGGAATCTACTAGCTCACTCATTCTTTGGTTATCTAGCAACTCACTCCCTCTTTGGTTACCTAGCAACTCGCTCACTCTTTGGTTACCTAGCAACTCGCTCACTCTTTGGTTACCTAGCAACTCACTCGCTCTTTGGTATCCTAGCAACAGCCTGTTGACTAACTTGCGCAGCAGCAGTTTAATGTTTCGTCATCATGCCTCATATCTGCTCAGAAATAAATAACGGCGTGAAGAGAAAATCAGGAAAGGTCATGCCACCAGTTTGGCAACATTTCAGATATTTAAAATGAAAAACTAATCAATAATTGTCAATATTGACCGATATGACACATTTATATGGTGATGTGTTTTTCAGCCATATCATCCAGCCTGACCCTGAGCCGCTTTTCACGTTATGGACCACATAATATTTTGGCTACATAAATAAAATTTTGTAGAAAAAATTAATCAGATTTAGATGTAAAGTCCGTTTTTTGGGGGCTGTTATCAATTTAGTCTTTCCATAGAAAAAAAAAGCAGATCCAAAGTTAAATGTTATTTTACTGCGTTATTTTTCTGATTGCCAAAAGTTCATACTCCCACAATTTTTTTCTATTTTCTCGCATTGCAAGAACAAACTATTGTATTTTATTGGCATTAAATACAGCAGCTCATTTAACAGTACAGCATCACTATGAAGGAGAACAGAAGCTGTTTCTTAAGATTTGATTTGAAAAAGTTTTGTTTGGTTTCTGTTTAATCGATTTTATTTTAAGGAAGCTATAAATCCAAATGAGGTGAAGATAAGATAAATCAGGAAGATAAGGATATTTCTTCCACTAGTTTAGAATGAAGTTATAAACCTTAGGGATCTGAATATATCATGAAAAACATTTTAAAAATCTAAACATTATATTTATGATATATTTTCTCTAATCGTTCAGACAGTTTGTGGCTTTTGAGTCATTTCCATTCTTTTTAACTGGTTCATTTGGTTCAGCCGCGTTTTCAACACCCAGACCGACCAGAAGAGGGCGCCACGCATTTCTTTCCATCTCATCTCCCGTCTGTGCGGAAATTCATCTCTAAGTTGAAAACAATTTTTTTACTTGGAAACTGACGCAAAGGAGTTAAATTGAACCGGATCACAGTTCGGATCCGAATCTAAGTCTTCCACTTCTGCTCAGCAGAGGTTCTGAAACAACAGCAGCGTTCACCCCATTTTCTTTTCTTTCTAAAGCAGATTTTTGTCAATTTTCTTTTCATATTTAAACTTTTTAATTAAGCAAAGCATTTTAACGTTCAGACGATAAGAGTTCACTATCGCAGTTCTTCCAGATAAATAAACTATAGTAGAAGCCAGTTTGTCTTGTTTTACCAACATTTTGTCCAGTCTTTAGAGGAAGTTGAGGCTCTTGGAAGGTAAATAAACTAAAGTGAAGTGAGCTGAATGAGTTTAGACTGTCAGTGACTCAGTAATAAATCAGATGGAGCAATAAACTCTGCTTTTCTACTTCTTTATACAACAATAATTTCATCCTCTGGACATAGTGTGAGCCCAGTTTGCTGAAGACTAACATTTTTATCAGTCTTCAGCCAGCAGGAGGAGCTGTTTCCTTCAGCAGCTAAAAGAAGCTACATTCACATGCCAGGATTTATTTAGCAAATAGATAAAATAACAACAGCCAACCAATCCGCTCATAGGATTCTTACTGTTACGTGATGCGACGCAGATATGGACTGTGACTCTTTCTGTCACACTGGCATGAATCTGAGTTAGTGATTCAATCCATTTCCAGCGTGTTTGTGCTGGTTTGACTTCTGCTTTACATACAGAAATAGTCTGTAACACCTGAATCTAGAGACAGAGCAGTGAAGATGTGTTTTATGGCTAGCTGTGGAGTTCTGGGAAGCTTTAGGCTAAATCTGGTGACGTGGGAAGGTTTAGACTAGGTATGACTTATTGGGAACCCTTTAGCCAAATGCGGTGTTCTGGGCTGCTGTAGGTTATCTATGGAGACTTGGGAAACCTTAATGCTAATTATTGTGTTCTGGGAAGCTTTAGGCTAACTGTTGTGTCCTGGGAACCTTTAGGCTAACTGTTGTGTCCTGGGAAGCTTTAGGCTAACTGTTGTGTCCTGGGAAGCTTTAGGCTAACTGTTGTGTCCTGGGAAGCTTTAGGCTAACTGTTGTGTCCTGGTAACCTTTAGGCTAACTGTTGTGTCATGGGAACCTTTAGGCTAACTGTTGTGTCCTGGGAAGCTTTAGGCTAACTGTTGTGTCCTGGGAAGCTTTAAGCTAACTGTTGTGTCCTGGTAACCTTTAGGCTAACTGTTGTGTCATGGGAACCTTTAGGCTAACTGTTGTGTCCTGGGAAGCTTTAGGCTAACTGTTGTGTCCTGGGAAGCTTTAGGCTAACTGTTGTGTCCTGGGAAGCTTTAGGCTAACTGTTGTGTCATGGTAACCTTTAGGCTAACTGTTGTGTCCTGGGAAGCTTTAGGCTAACTGTTGTGTCCTGGGAACCTTTAGGCTAACTGTTGTGTCCTGGGAAGCTTTAGGCTAACTGTTGTGTCCTGGGAAGCTTTAGGCTAACTGTTGTGTCCTGGGAAGCTTTAGGCTAACTGTTGTGTCCTGGGAAGCTTTAGGCTAACTGTTGTGTCCTGGGAAGCTTTAGGCTAACTGTTGTGTCCTGGGAAGCTTTAGGCTAACTGTTGTGTCCTGGGAAGCTTTAAGCTAACTGTTGTGTCCTGGTAACCTTTAGGCTAACTGTTGTGTCCTGGGAAGCTTTAGGCTAACTGTTGTGTCCTAGGAAGCTTTAAGCTAACTGTTGTGTCCTGGTAACCTTTAGGCTAACTGTTGTGTCCTGGGAAGCTTTAGGCTAACTGTTGTGTCCTGGGAAGCTTTAGGCTAACTGTTGTGTCCTGGTAACCTTTAGGCTAACTGTTGCGTCCTGGTAACCTTTAGGCTAACTGTTGTGTCCTGGTAACCTTTAAGCTAACTGTTGCGTCCTGGTAACCTTTAAGCTAACTGTTGCGTCCTGGTAACCTTTAAGCTAACTGTTGCATCCTGGTAACCTTTAGGCTAACTGTTGTGTCCTGGGAAGCTTTAAGCTAACTGTTGTGTCCTGGTAACCTTTAAGCTAACTGTTGTGTCCTGGTGAGCTTTAGGATAACTCTGGTTTCGTGGGAAGTGCCTGAATAAATGAGACAGAACTGTGAAGACATGTTTTAGGTTGTGGTGTCCTGGGAAGTGCCTGAAAGCCCGCTCTGGGCCTGATCTGTCCTGAAGAGGATTGTTAGCTCTGTGAAACATTCAGCAGCCTGCTGAAGAGCGGCTTTGAGCTCATGCTACCAGAATAACAACAGAGCCCCTCCTCCACTTGCTGCTCCATGGGAGTGCCTACGTCTCTGAAGGCCTGTTTACAGAGACCAGAGGGTGTCAGGAGGTCTGATTCTCAGCCCACAACTCCACAGGAACAGTTAGTGATACTACTGACACCAGTGGAATCAAACTACCAGCATTTTATCCACGGATCAGAAACTAAATGTGTTCAGTCATATGCTGCATGCTAACAGTTGATATTTAAACCAGGCTCTTTGTGTTTTGGTTGTCACTTGGTTTTACATTTGGATTATTCTGGGTTGTTTTGTTCTACACTTTGTGTTGTTACAGCAGCAGAAAACCACCTTGGGTGGCCCTTATTCTGTCAGGTGACAGCATCAAGCTCACCAAAACTGGACAATAACAGACTGGAAAAACTGATCCCACAGTCTCAGCCACAACTGAACTTGGTGGAAACAACGTTAAAGCATGGTCCCATCCTCCTTCGGCTCAATCATTTGTGGTGCTGCTGGTGGTAGTGTCATAATTTGGGAACATTTTTCTGCTTTGGGATTTTCAGACTATATATAATAGAAGAATGAATTGAGAAACGTTACTATGAGACATTATTTAAAGGGCAGTCTTGTGTGAAATCGACATTTTTTAAGCTTAACATCATATTATGATATTATTCCCTCATCAAACATATGCGTGTTGCTTTGATTATGTCATGCATGTGTGAGAAATCCTTTAATCTCCACGGCAACCATTCAGTTGTCCAACAAGGCTTAGTGGCCCTAGCTCTACCTTCAAGGCACAGCTGCTCCCCCACTCAGCTCCTTCAGACTAACCAGCAGTAATTAGCAAACACCTGTTGCAACACCTACTGAACTCATACAATATTCTTCTCAGTGCAACAATGGTTAAAAAAAACGTTGTTACTTGGTTAATAGAGGAGCCATGTTGTGAGGGCTTCCTAGAAGTGGAGTATCAGAAAGAGCATAAGTTTTTAAAGAGACAGAGGCCCAATTTCAAGGTGTCAGATAACAAAGTAAAATTTCTTTTTAGTCACACTTAATATGTATAGCATTTTTATAACAACAGAAGTTAGCATAGTTACTTAGTTAGGCTATAAAATGGTACTACGTGGCTGGAAAACACAAAATACTGCCTCTTCAAGAAGAATCTGAAGATAAAATGGGGTTATGAGATCACTTGATCGCAAACAGCAAAACTTTGTTTTAAAGAAAGAAAATAGCCATCAAGAAAGCTGCTTGATGGTCCAGTCAATTCAGTTAAATCCAATCAATAACCGAACAGCAAAGTGCCCAGAGAAGAACCCAGGAGCCTCATAGACCTGAGGAATGTGTGTGGAATTATTGTTCCACACACATTCAAAATCTGATATTTTCTCCATACCCAAAATATCTGTTCTGCTAAGCATTGGATAAATTATGTTAAAAAATAATTCCTCTTCAGACATAACATGTTTCATAGGTATAAACGAAGAAAACATGGGGGACCAAAATGAAAAGTTAAAGAGTAGGAATGTTCAGTCAGGATAACAAAACAAATGAGCTGAACAGGTTTTTCACACATTCCTGTTTTATTGCCCAACCTAACAACTCAGTGCAACTTCTTCCTGACCTCCTGACCCTGATGTCTTCACACGTATGCAGTAACCCGGAGTCACATCTCCAGACTTCCTCTTTCCAGGAAACAGAAAAACCATTTAGCAGCTAATTGGACATTAGCAGGAAGTTAGCCAACAGAAAATTAGTTACTGAATGTGCTAATGGTGGAGAAACAAACCACCATTGCAGAAGAACCATTTATCTGCCATCATCTGTTGCTATGCCGACTAGCCTTAGCATTCACGACAGACTCTGCTGCAGGAAGAAGCTGCAGCACATGCATGGGAATGATTAACAGCACTAAGACCCGCCTCCTGGTTCTGATTTGTTGTTCCTAGTTAGCACTGGGAGAAGGCAGAGAAGTTTATTTTTCACAGATTATCTAACAAATATGTAAAAAAATATTTTTTTTCATTAAAGTTACATGCTGCAACTTTAATGTTAAATTCTTCAGACGATAAAATGGGTTGGATAAGGAAACACAAGCTGGAAGCCGCGTGTTGTATGGAATCTGTGATAATGGGTAATAAATCTTATTACAAATGGGAGCTGGTTCTGGAGAGTTGCTGTGATTTGTTTTGGTCCTGCTGTGTTTTTCTGGGTTCTGATTGGATGAGCTGTGCAACCAAAGGGAAGTTTATACTAGTGGAACAAACGGCTGTACTTTTCCACTCCAAACTTTGGCATCTAACTCTGTCCGCTCCTCCTTCTCCCCCTCAGCTTCATGTATTCATAACACACACCTCCCATTCACACATACACTGAGGTAATGGAGGTTTCTCCCAGGGTTTCTAGTGTTAGTGCAGAGCTACAATAACTACCTCTCACCATCTGATTGGTTCAGGGTTCTGCTTAAAGAATAAAGGAACACCTTGTTCTCTATCTGGGCTGTGATTCACTTCAGATGTTCTGAAACGTGACCAGAACTCCTTCGGTTCCCTTGGTCGAGGTTCCCTCATCACAATTTCCATCTGGCTTCATGTGCTTCGGTCTTTTCAGACCCACACTTTTTATGGTGTTGTTTCAACTGGCAGCTCCTTAAACGGGGCTGAATTCAGGAATAACTGGTCAAACGATCGACAACAAACTGTTGATCCAGTTGGGTTCAGACTAAGTTCATGTCATCACAGATTTACATTAAAAATGTTAATATCTGCTACACTGGACCAGCAAAATCTTCTAAGTTTTACTGAACTTAGTGCATCCCACTTCATGCCAACTCAGTCAAATGTGGTGGATGTTTATTTAGTTGTATTTTTATCACAATATGTAGAAGTTTACCGTTTGGAATATTTAGATTTGCCTTAAAGCTGCAATATGTAACATTCCTAAAAAAAAAAAAATGTTTTTTACATATTTGTTGAAACTGTGAGTGTGTCAGGGCGGTTTTGCTATAAGACAGATAATCTGTCAAATAAAACTGAAAACTATCATAACCCTGGTTCAGACTGGGTTCTGGGGTTCTGGGGTTCTGGGTTGGAGATTAGATCTGTGGTCATTATGATTGGTTTATTGAGACAGTTTAGGACTAGAGGAGACTGAAAACAATCCCTCACCTCTGCAGTGATGAAGCTGTGTTGCTGTGTGTCAGCGATCCTCCTAACCGTCCTTTATGCTGCAGGTCTGCCTCAACTTGTTTTTGGATCGCTGCCCTTTTACCTCAATAGCTCAGATTTTTCAGTTAATGTGTGCAGAGCTGAAAATCCTGGGCTGAGCTTTCATTCGTATTTTTCTTCCAAGATGTTTCTATCTTTTCTGTTTTTTGTCAGCTACATATTGACTCATTTTCAAAGGAAAATCTGGAAAAAGTCCTTTAGAGAACTGTTGACTTGTTAAAAGATAACAAGTTGCTTTGACACGAGCAGAAAGGACCTTTGGACTGAAGCGTAAACTTTGTATGTTTTTTCTGTTTGCCTGCAGATCTCTGCTAGCGTGGTTAGCAGGGAAAGTGTGTCCCACACACACACACACACACACGCACACACACACACACACACACACAGCATTTCTGATATTTGTTCATCATATCAACTTCACTTCCTGTCTACAGAGGCAGCTGACACACAAATGAAACATTGCAACAGCTCGGCTCACAAAGCAGAAACCGTGAAACAACGAGGCTGTAGTGCAGGGGTGTCCAAAGTGTGGCCCAGGGGCCTTTTACTGCACTCCAAACAATTTTCTGTGGCCCTGGATCTAAATGTAAGCATAGGAAATGGACCAATGGACACGTTTTCATCTTGTAGACCAAGATTTTTTTTTACAGATAAATAACATCTTAACAGTTTTCCTTCATTGGTCTAAAATACTTAAAAGTCCTAAAATACTCAAAAACTATGGGCCTGCTTTATGACAGCAGAATTGCAGAAAACTTTTTATGTTTCCTATCTGGTGTGATGTACAATTTGACTTTAGTTTATTATTAATAAATAAAACAAAAAGCACAAAAAGTTAATATTAAGATACTTTTTTTGGTGCTCCAATTGCGACTGAAGGATTTTGGCCCCCACTGCTGTGGTGGAGAGAGACCCTGAGTCTCTGAACGAGATTAGATAAGCAGCAGAACAAACAGAGCCTGGGTCACTGTGTGTGTGTGTGTGTGTGTGTGTGCGTGTGTGTGTGTGTGTGTGTGTAGGCGTGCGCGTGCGTGTGTGTGTGTGTGTGTGTGTGTGTGTGTGTGTGTGTGTGTGTGTGTGTGTGTGTGTGACCCGCTCCACAGTCAGAGGTCGTGCTGGAGAGGTCAAACCTGCTCCTGGCAGGACCTCTGCCTGCTGGGACAAACGGACCATTTTCTTTTCCTCACTCTGCCACTTTCTCCTACTACTCTCCAGTTAGCATCATTTGCTGTTATTTTTAACTTTCTGCTCTTTAATTTTTTCTCCTCATACACCTGGTCTGCTGTTGTGTTTAGCTGAGCCACTACTGCCAACAACTAAATGTTCATCTGTAGGTGATCACATGACCTTCAGTGTTTAAGTCCATTTAAAGCACCACTTTTACTGGCTCTAGTGGCCTTTATTTGATAGTGAATTGACAGGAAAGTGGTTAATGAGAGAAGGGGAAGACAAGCGGCAAAGGTCGCCAGGCAGGGAATCGAACCTGCAACAGCCACGTCGAGGACTGAGGCCTCCATATGTGGGTTGTGCTAAACCCCTTGTTATATATCTTCCAGGCACACAGGGCCATTTTATAGCACAATCAAATCAGTTGTTATCAAAATGCTCTATTATATCAAATATGACTTAAAAAGAAATTTTGCTTCCTGATTTAACGTGTTGAAATTGGGTCTAGCTAAATCCACCTAGCTGTTTTGCACAGCTGAATGGTTGCCATGGAGATTAAAGGATTTCCCAAACATGCATGAAAGAATCAAATCAACAGCTCAGTTATGTTTTTGAGGAAATAACATTATTTTTATATTAGAATTATGTAAAGCTCAAAAAAGTAAATTTTACATAATACAGGCCCTTCATGTCAGGGAAGCCAGAAAAATTTTTTAATGCTTTTCATACATCCGATTATGTTTTACATGAATTATGAATATATAAATATCAGATGTAGATGGTCACCATCTGTTGAATTCCTCATAGCTTGGTCGTCAAGTGTTCAGGATTTTTATGCATTTATTTTTTAATGTTATTTTTATTATGTTGATGAAATATTTGTCATAATTTTTGTGCCTTGAATGTCTTGAGTTTTAAGATTTTGGAGTTTTAAAGCTCTATAACTGGTTTTATGTGAAATGTTATCGTTTTATTGTTGTAGTAATTCTTCATTTACACTCATGTAAATCCACAAAGATAGTCATAATAGCAAACATTTATTTATTTCCATTCTGCATACAGTAAAAAGCGTCACAGAGTTCTCATCGGCCAATCATCTGAGCCTGATCTGGCCAGCTGGATGCTGATTGGCTGTTGGGGCTCATGCCCACCATTTCTTTTTGTGTTCAACAGCAAGAGACAGAGACGCCTCAGAGACCGGAGACGTTTATGTCCGAATGTCCACAGCAAAGACAGGAGAAACACAAATAAAAATGGTAGAAAACAATAACTCAGGTCCATCTTGGTTCGGTTCGGTTAGAGTCCGGTCAGATTCTGTAAACTGGACGGTGTTACAACATATTCTGTGACCATAAGAGGAGCTGTTGCATTTTAACACAAACATATCGTTTGCAGGGCGGATAGAAACAAACGCAAAAGGAAAAATAAAACAAAAAAAGAACCAAAAGTAACATTTGACCACAAAGATTATGACCATCAGGGAATATATAATATATACAGTCACTGAATATGAAAGCTCTTATCAGAAACTTATTGTAAAATACTAAACTCTACTACTCAAGTATTTAATTGTTTTGTGTTGCAATAAATCAATTTATCACACAATAAATTAATATTCAATTTGTTTGATTTATTGTTTTTCTCTTTTCAAACACTGGGTGACAAAAGTCTTTGGTCTCAACTGGCCCTTTTGTGAAGGACAATATTTTTCACACACTTCATAAATTATTTTATATGCTATATTTGTATATTTTGGATATTTAAAATGTCTTTCAGTTCAGGTGTTAAATATTCATTAGAATTTAATCTTTGAGAATTTGTCCTTGCATTATTAAACCATTAGCAATAAAATACTTAAAAATGGTTTTATGACAACAATATTATTGTTTATTGCAATAACTTCTAGGACAATTTATCATCCAGAAAAATTGTTTTTTGTGACAGATCTATGTAAATATTTCCAAAGGTAGTCATAATATTAGTGATCAGATATTATTGTTATTATTTTATTATTCTTTTGATCCCCCCCTTTTTTTAAGCATTGCGTTAAAATGCAACAGCGCCTCCTACGGTCACAAGGTCGTCCTCACGCTGCCAGGAAGTCGCAGAACTGAGCAAAGTCCCTCTGCATGAAGTTGTGGCTCAGCTGCAAGTCGTCCTCCGAGGGGACGTACTGGATGCTGTCTTCCTGCAGGAAGATGCGCGGCCCCGGTGGTCCTGGCGACGGCAGCGGCTCGGGGCCGTCCAACAGGCCGCCTCTGGCGTTCTCCAGGACGCCCAGGTATGAGTCCATGTCGGTGAGCTCCAGGTCGCTGTCGGAGCTGCAGCCGCTGTCGCCACCCACCGAGTCGGAGCGCAGCTGCTGCATCTGGTACTTCTCCTGCATCAGAAACTGGTTGGTGTTCTGGGGGGCCTGCATGCCCCGGGCCCCCTTACCCTGGATGTTGACCGGACGCAGGGACCGCAGCGGCCTGCGGGGGCGCTGCGGGCGATGGGGGCGGGGCTTGTGGCGGGGCAGGCGCGCCCTGCGCCCCCCCTGCCTCCGGCTCTGCAGGCGGCCGCTGCAGCTCTTGGTCCAGCCGGCCGTCCAGCCAGGCGTCTCGCCGCTCTTCCTGCGGACGTCGACGTCCTTCAGCTTCTCGTCCTGCCGCCTTTGCTGCTGGAAGATCCTCCTACACATGATCTCTGAGAGCATTTCTTATGTTTCTCGCCGCCTCCTCCTGTTCACATCGCTTCTGCTTCAGATCACGGCTGACCCTCCTCTTTGTCGCTCTACCTTTTCACCACTCTGGCTCTTTTCTTCTTGACCTCTGGCTTTGGCTGGTGCATCGCCCGCTCTTCTTCCACCTGCAGCCGCAGCTTGCCTGCTGGTCGGACTCTCTGGCCCCCCTGATGTCTCTTCTTCTCCTGTCTGAAGGCTGGATCAGCTGCTGGATCGGGTGCAGAGTGAATGCAGTGAACTGATGAGGCGTTCAGGGAACGTCGGGCTGCTTGGAGTCCGGTCAGGGAGTGTGATGCTCTCTGCTCTGACAGGACTGGATGTGTCTCTTCCTCCTCCTCACAGCCAACATAAAGAGCTGGACCGGTCCACTCCTGCAGAGGGAGGGGGGCGGTGCCTTCAGGCGCCTCCTGTTGAGGCTTAACCCTCTGAACAAGACTGAAGGTCAAAGGTCTCAGTGAATCTGCTGAGAATTGGACCTCTGGACCCAGACGGATGGAGCCGTTTGTCTCCAGCACAGAGCGTAACTCCCCCTGCAGCCTGATGATGGTTCAGTCCGGTTCGGTTATAGCTGCTGTAATCTGATCCACAGCTACCGCCCCCCACCCCCATCCTGTCTGACAACAACAACCCAGCAGCTCTATGGCTGCTGCAGCACATTAGAGCACCTTCTACTAAATCTGCAAGGTTAAAGGCAAATTAAACAACTACTGAATTTTAAAATTAAGTTATTATGTTTATTAATATAGTGAGACGTTGTGAACTAACTAATAAACTTTTTATCCGTAATACTTTAAAATTCAGAAACATTGTATAAAAATACTGGAAATAACAAAATTAAAGTTATTATCTGTGGACCGAAAGAGGAACGATATAGAGTCAGCATGTAGCTTCAGTTATTACAGCCTAAAATCTGGTTCTGAACCTCCAGAAATACATAAAAACAGTTACAAAGTCGACCTTTTATCACCTGAAGAACATTTCCAGGACTAAAAGACCAATGTCCCAGCAAGATTTAGAGAAACTCATCTATGAGTTTATTTTCAGTTGCATTGATCACAGCAGCAGGTCAAATTTATAAAACAATCCTCCAGCTGCAGCTGATCCAGAATGCTGCTGCTGGCGTTCCGACTAAAACCAGGAAGAGAGAGCACATCAACCAGTTCTAAAGTCCTTCACTGAGAGAATAGACTTTAAAATACTGTTACTGAGCGGCTTAAAGATCTGCTGCTATGATAGCAACCTTCCAGACTTCTCAGGTTTTCTGGTTCTGCTCTGCATCCAGAGCCAGAGCCAAACATGGAGAAGCAGCATTCAGCATCTATGCACCACAAATTTGGAACAAACTTCTAGAAAACTGAAAAACAGCTGAAACACTGACTTCCTTTAAATCAAGATTAAACCCCCATTTGTTTAGAGTATGCTGCAAATATGCTGCTCAATATTTCAGTTATTATAACAACTGAAATATTGAGCAGCATATTTGATGTGTAATGATTAACAACAATTATTTTAATGGTAATCATCAAAATATAAAGCTGAGAAGATTAATCAGAAACCAGGTCAACTGATGAATCAAGCAGGGGGCATTTTGAAGACAAAAAAGAAGTCTTCTCAGAACAGATGTCTTCTGTCCCATCCCTGCTCCAGCAGCGCCACCACGCGGTTGGAATTTATTAAAATCATCCGTGAAACCGCAAGGTGGGTAAGCACAAATACCCGCTCAGAGCCATGTTTATAGTGAGCTCTAGAAATTCACCTTTAACCCTGGAGGAATAGATAACCGCCACAAAAAGAAGTTCAGTCGTGCAATGGTTTTCTATTTTGGAGAATAAAATATGACGTTTTCATTTTGTTTTTTTGTTTGTTTTTGGGAGGTTTGATGGAGATTTTGTAAAGTTAAATGTAACATAAAACAGGATGTAAAAGTGTTGCAATTACCATTTTCTTATTTTTTTTTTACTTTCTTCTTGTTCCATTAAGCTGGGTCACTGAGATCTTGCTGAGTTTAGGAGTAGTGGCCGTTGTTGCTCGGTTTGCGTTATTTAATCCGAACAATAGAGTTCAATCAATAATAATAATAATAATAATAATAATAATAATAATAATAATAATAATAATAATAATAATAATAATAATAATAATAATAATAATAAGTAGAAGAAGAGGAAGAAGAAGAACAAGTGGAAAAATTAACATTTCAACTTTTTGTTGTTTGATGTTGTAATATTACAACACGGATCTAACATTGTTAGTAATTAGATAATCAATAATAAATAAATAAAAATAGAAATTAAATTGCAGTAATAGTGTATTTAAGATACATTTAGAAAAAGGATAAAAAGCTTAAAATGCATCATCCGGCCACATCGACCATTAAACATTTAACAAGAACAACAAAGTCAAAGTTATGCAAAAGCAGAATAAATCCAACAAAATACATTTCAGAGCCAACAGACACAGGAACATGAAAACAAATCAAACCACATGACTCCAGTTTAACAACTTCCTGTTTGTCAAAAGAATTGTTAATAAAGTTTTTTGAAGCGGTCAGCAGCTGCTGCATCATAACAAACATGGCGGCGGGTTCTCTGTGACGCGGTTTTAATTAAATGTTGGCTTTTTAAACGCTCTAGTCGGTTCGGCGTGTTTCTCCGCAGATCATGATGGAGCACGGCTCCTTTCCAGTGGCGGTTCCGGCCCGGAAGGTGACTGTGGTCGGTTCGGAGCTCGTGGAGAGCTACACGGTACGGCTGCTAGCTGGGGTTGTAGCAGCACTGATGCTAAAGGAAACCTTCAGACAGACTTCAGCCCCTCTGTTTGACAGTCGAAGGGTTTAGATCTGCCGTTGTCATGGTAACACATTTTGTCTCGTTTAATGAAACAGGCATCGGGGCTACATTGCACATAGTGATGTAGCTCTCCCGTTTATTTTTCTACATTTGAACGATTAAAGCTTACAGTTACAGGAAGGATCAAATCTAGTTTATCTCAAGTTTGTAATATTAAATAATGCCAATAAAACAAGATTTCAAAGACTAAAACATTGAGTTATGGCTCTTAAAATCACGGGAAAGGCAGCAGACGCTCAGTGAGACTCTCCATAAGGAGGGGAAGCTACAAAAGGTCAGTTAGCGAGGAAGCTGGGCTTTTTTTATGCATAAAGCCTAGCATAAACTGGGCTTTATGCAAGTACATTAATGGAAGGAAACAGATGTGTAACATAGGCATCCAATCCAAGACAGCTCTTACATTCCAGAGCCAAAGACAACATCAGGAGCTTCTCTCCTCGGTGCTCAGTGGTCCAAAGTTTTCTCAGATCAGATTAGGATGAAATCCCAAAGCATTTAGGATTTCATTTAGAGATCCAGAAGGACCACTAGATGAAATCGTTGTCAATAGGATGTTAAAGGTCACCAGAGGCAACAATCACCAGTGTAACTCATTCTGAACTTCCAGAACCACGGGGTATTCTCCTCCATGCCATGTTGCACTGAGGCAGTGGTTCATCAATGTAGCACCAACCAAGCACCAGATTAGCTTAACAGTTAAACACATCTGCTGTGTTTTGATTCAGTAACCATGGAGACGACTTTGTTGTTTTCCTTCAGGTCTACATCATTGATGTAACGGACAGTCTGCACCGGTGGACGGTGAAGCACCGCTACAGCGATTTCTACGAGCTGCATGAGAAGGTGAGCAACAGCCCATGACATGGTGACAGTTTTAACAAATATGTAAAAAACATATTTTTATAAAAACAAACTGCAGCTTTAACATATCAACCCCATAGTTTTCAGTTGTATTACTGTTTGTTGTGTAACTGTTGAACACGTTGAGGACTGTGATTTGCCTGGATTTGAGGAGAAAGGCGTCAAACTGTAGCATCGTCTATGTTATCCTCCTGAATCTGCAGCTGACGGCGGAAAAGAAAGTGGACCGCCATCTGCTTCCTCCCAAGAAGATCCTGGGGAAGAACTCCAAGAGTCTCGTGGAGCGGCGGCAGAAGGAGCTGGAGCTCTACCTGCAGACGCTGCTGCAGCAGTTTCCAGAGGCCACACCCACTCCGCTCGCCTACTTCCTGCACTTCCACCTCTATGTGAGTATCACCTGATCAAGTGGACCAGCTCGTTTGGTCATGGCTGACAAAAATCGTCCTGCTCCAGTTTTAAAAAATAAATCAACTTTTTTGAGCATTGCATCATGCAATAATGTTATTCCCTCATCAAAACCACACCTGGACCGGTGCGGTTATTCTTTCATGCATGTTTGAGAAATCCTTTAATCTCTGTGGCAACCATTCAGTTGTTCAAAACACCTGATTGGACCTAGCCCCGCCTACAAGGTGCCGTTCCTCCTTAGAGCTGCAGTCACAGAGTACCAAAGTAAAGTGTTACAGTCATATCTGATATATATAACATTTTTATAATAACTGAAGGTAACATAGTTACTTGATTGTGTTTATAAAGTGGCACTATGACTCTGCAAAACATATAATACTGCCCCTTTAATCTTATTTTTAGTGTTTTATGCCCAATGTTGGTCAAACAAAAAGAGACAATGTGACCACAAAGAACTTAATTCACCAAAAATAATAACAATTTATTAATTAAGATTAATTTCCCATATATAAAAGATAAAAATTTGGGTATAGGCTGATGTTGAGAATTTGCAAAAAAAAAAATAGATTTTCCTGATTAAAACTTTTGATGTTAAAAACCAAGAAATTCTCTAATACTGGAGAATCTGTAAGTTGCAAAAAAAAAAGTTTTCAGTTTATAAAGTCAGAAATCTGCGGCACAAACACCAAAAGATTGACGTAAATTTATGAGCAACACATCAAGTACACTTTTCTCAGTGTTATTGGTAGAACCGGATTAACAGGGTAGAACGTTTCTCAGGTTTGGACTCACCTGGAACCGGATCCAGACTGAGACGGTGAGGGAGATGCTGCATCCAGTCCCCATCCAGACACATTCTGGTCCAGGAATGAACCTGGTTCTGCCACTAACACTTATAAAAATGTCCAGAGGAGCTTCTTTTTAAAGTTACCACCTCAAACTGGCACTTTTTCTCACAAATTAGTTTAAATTAGTCTTTTTGTGGTAAAATCTCTCCTGTGTGTCCGGGTCATGTTTTTTCTCTGCTCCACAACGCCCCCTAGTGTCAAAGGAAGTCCCTATCAATGTGAGAACATGGAGCTGCTCTGCTACAAAACAACCAGACTGCTTTATTGTCTTCCTGTTTCATAACAGCTTGATGTTGAAACAAAAGGAGAATAGAAAGTCAGATTGAAAATGTGGCTGTCAGGCAGGGAACTGCTGGCTATCAGCGGTTCTCCTTTTCTCTCTGTGATGTTCAGGGATTTCTCTGCAATGTTTTTCCAACTGATGGTTGATTTCTGGTTCTTGTTGTTAAATCCTAAATGAAATCCTTTGAATCTCTTGTTTCAGGAGATTAATGGCATCACAGCAGCGCTGGCAGAGGAGCTCTTCCATAAAGGTCAGAGGAACCATTTTACACAGTTTTTAGACAAAGTGGCAGAACCACCGGAAAATTCTGGATCTGCTGGGTGAAATGCTGGTGACATCTAGCTGCTGTGTCTCTGTGCTGCAGGGGAGCAGCTGCTGCAGGCAGGAGAGGTGTTTTCCCTGCGTCCGCTCCAGCTTTACTCCGTCTCCCAGCAGCTCCGCCTGGCCACGCCCACCTGCCTCAGCGGAGACGCCAGAACGGACCTGGGACACATCCTGGACTTCACCTGCAGGCTACGCTACCTCAAGGTAACGCCACCTCACTGCGTGTTCTTGCTGCAGAGCGCCTGGGTGTTCATGCAGGTTCTGGTTCTGCTCAGATTTCAGGGAGCAGAGGTCCAGTAGGAACCAGTAACATCCAGGAGACCAGTCTCCCCTTCGACCTGTCAGTGTTTAAGTCCCTGCTGCAGATTGAGGTAACTTCAGCTCCCACAATGCTTCAGCAGGACAACTGGTGTCAGATCTGAGAAAATCTAACTCCTGATGTTCTTCAAAGTTCCAACGACGTCACAGGGAGGTTGATCATGTTTGTGCTCAAAGCGTCTCTGTCTCCATCTTCAGATCAGCGACTGCAGCTCGCAGCAGATCCAGGGTCTGCCGTCCCTGAGGGCCAGCCTGGCTACGCTGAACCTCCACCGCTCTACTGAGTCCATGATGGTGAGCCAGTCCAGAACCTGAAGCCAGAACCTGGAGCCTGGGTCCAGATGCTCCAGAACCTGAACCTGTGATCTCTTCCCTCCCTCCAGTCCGTCCTCGTCCCAGAGGCCAGCGAGTTCCCGCAGTGGGAACCTGAGGGGGCGGAGCCTGGCTGTCCTGTCACGGCACTGGTTCCCATCTGGAGACACCTGACCACGCTGGACATGAGCCACAACTGCATCGGCGCCGTCGACGACTCAGTGGTGAGTCAGGGTTGGCCTAGTTAGTCTGACCTGAAAACTAATGAAACCTCTGAATCTCTGAGCTTAATCCTGTAAACTATGATCTAATTAAAGATTAATAAAAAATAATCCAGTTGATCACAAAGGATCTGAAAGTTTGTCCTCCTGGTCAGCAATAATTTTATTCCACCTTAAATGTGACGCTAAGCTATAAAATAAACCGATACGTTGGGCATCAGTGGAAATATAGAAACTGTGCAATAGCCAGGTTCTATTATTGTTCCGCCCAGATGTTCTCCAGATCATTCAGCTGGACTCAGGACATCACTGGTGGAGAAAAGGAAAACATCTGAATGGTTCTGCAGACTGCTTCCTGGATGGGTGGGGCCATGTGGTGGGCGGGGTTATGATGAT